>NW_028270142.1:127765309-127915592 GCF_037043375.1 Chiloscyllium plagiosum | reverse complement strand
ATTACCCACGTCTCAACCTAAGATTGGCTGATATAGTCCAGGGCAGGGAATTACCCACAGCAGGAAATTGCCCACGATGCATGAATTAGGGTTATAATAGTGACCCTGGGAATCTGCCTATGTGTCCAGAGGCAGGCCAGCCCTCCTGACATAATTGAGGATGAAATGCTGCGGCAGTTGCAGAATTACCTTGAGGTACAATTCTCATTAGGGAAGACTCTAACCTAAATTGGGCAAAAGTATAATATGCCCCAAGGACAGTGGAGCTGAAAATGTGTTGCTGGAAAAGCGCAGCACGTCAGGCAGCATCCAAGGGGCAGGAGAATTGATGTTTCGGGGCATGAGCCCTTCTTCAGGAAGTTCCTGAAGAAGGGCTCATGTCCGAAACGTCGATTCTCCTACTCCTTGGATGCTGCCTGACCTGCTGCGCTTTTCCAGCAACACATTTTCAGCTCTGATCTCCAGCATCTGCAGTCCTCACTTTCTCTCCAAGGACAGTGGACCCTTGATGACATGAGACCGGTTTGGGGACCGAAAAATAAAGACAGAATTAAATGGCCCCTTCCATTAATGGGACAAATTTGCCAGGGAAGTGAAGTCCTGTCCCAATTAGCCCATGATCATGAAGAAACTCAATTTAAAGAGCAATTAAAAGTAGTGCATGAACAGCTGCAGAAAGAAAGATCCAAACAGGAAACAGCTCACCTTAAAAATCAGGAGCTTGAAAAAGAGAACAAGAAACTGAAGGATGTGTCAACAGTCCAGTTAGTTTCTTCACCGGGTTCCCAAGCCCACTCAGAATATGTACGTGACCATCCGAGACATCTAGGAAAGGATTTGGAAAATCAAAGCTGTTGTCCTTGGGAAACAGAGGGACTCTAGCAGTGAAAGCAATGAGGATTGTTTACCCCCGGCACCATTTTTATGACCCCTTAAAAGTAAGTAAAGATTGAAGAAATGGTCAGGCAGAGATTTAGAGGATGGCACTGAGGTGAATATTTCAGTACTATGGACTGAAATGCACACTGTGCATGGACCTGTGATCTCTGAGAATATGGACAGGTGCTCTAAATAAATTCTTCACCTGAAGAAGGGGCCAGTGAAGACATGGGAAGTCCCAGACTGATTGGGGGAAATATATATTCTCCATCCCTGGGACAGGGTACAAATTCTGAACATTATTGTAACTAAAAGAGAAGGATGCCTCCTCCATTAGACAGTCAAAAGTGCTTTTGAAGAGTATGAGCAGGAGCTGCAAGCTGGCTGGACAGCAATAAAACATTGGCACAGGGGTATAGATTGCATAAGACTGGGACAAAAGCTACAGCTTACTGTCAAAAACCCACAGAAGAAGTCCAATATGAGGAAAGGTTTAAGATGACAACCTGAAAAGAATATGCAGGAGTCCTAAATCTGCAGAATAATATGGGTTTTGAAGGTTGTAATTATGGCCTGCTGAAGTCTGCTTTTGTGGCTGGACTTATACTTGAGCTCACTAAAATGTTAAAGCTGACTAAACAGGATTGGGACCAGAAAGGGAATCATCACTATGAATTGGTTGACTGGGCCCAACACTCAATGGAGATATGGGCGCCAAACTGTGAGCCCTACAGATAGAACAAATTAAACATATCCTCAGTAGCCCCAGGAAGACACAAGACCAATGTCCAGAGAAGAATCATTTCTGTGGGGAGGAAGGCCACTGGGCCAGGGGGTGCTGGCAAAGAGGAAGAGGGCGAAATCACCTAATAAGCAGTGAGGAAGAGAAGACCCTGGAAGCTGGGAGTAAGGTTAATCTCTGAAAACAGTTTAAAGAAACTAACCATCCAGCAGGAGCTGCTAAAGTTGACAAAAAAAGTGAAAGAGGGGAAAGTGAGGACTGCAGATGCTGGAGATCAGAGCTGAAAATGTGTTGCTGGAAAAGCGCAGCAGGTCAGGCAGCATCCAAGGAGTAGGAGAATCGACGTTTCGGGCATGAGCCCTTCTTCAGGAAGTTCCTGAAGAAGGGCTCATGCCCGAAACGTCAATTCTCCTGCTCCTTGGATGCTGCCTGACTTGCTGCCCTTTTCCAGCAGCACATTTTCAGCAAAAAACTGAAAGACCCCTCCCCATGCCCATCTATGCTCCTATTGGCTTTAAGCCAGCAGAGGGGAGGCGGATTGTGTATGAACATGAGGGTGGGTGACCTGGACATTGAGTGAGTGCCTTTTGGACACAGGAGCAGAATGGACCTGCTTACCCCAGACGTATGAGACCAAACTCCTGCTAGATCGGACTGTGAGAACAGCTTATGGAGCAGGACTGACAGGTTTGAAATCAAACAGACCAACTCATACACCTTGAACTCGACCCCCACGAGTTAGTAACTTTTATATAGGTAGGACCTGTCACCTAGCCGCTCCTCAAGATAGATATCCTCACCTAGCTGAATTCCTCTTTACATTTTTTTGATGGACTGGCAATGACTTCCATCAGAACCCTACAAAGCAAAAAATTAGAAGGTCGCCCCATCTGGACTAAAAACAAGGATGACTGCGGGTTGCTGAAAATGGAACTCGTGAATTTTTCAAGAGCATCACTAAAAAGGAAAAAGGGACTTTGATATAAACTGACAGTATCTCTAACAGCCTGGTGTGGCCTGTGCAAAAGGCAAGTGGGGAATGCATATTAACTACAGATCACAAGAAAACTGGATGGACTGTCAAGACATTCAGCCCTGTCATGATATCGGGAAACCTACCCACTGGAGCATCTGCACAGAAAACAGCATTACAGGTTCTGACTAAAGCCTACAGAACATCAGAGGATCAGTCTGCCAATTTTTACTCAGACTCCTGCTATGCTGCAGACTGTCACCTTTATTGTCTTGCTGTCAGGTACTGACCAATTCTGTAAGTTCTGCTTCCCAATTGGTAACGGGTGCCCTGAAAGACCCGCTGGAGGGAGCTCACGATACTGTACCAGGCAAATGGGCTCTTGTGAAAACGACCCACAAAAAAACCCTTAGATGCGAAATGACAAGGATCATACCAGCACCATCAACATCCGAGGAAAGGAGGCTTGGATTCATGCCTCCCATATCAAGCGGGCATCTCACCATACATGGGACCGGAGACTGACTGACCACCATGATGTCTGTTATTGTTATTCTAACTGTCTATGTTTTCTTTTCGTAAAGTGTAGATGCCAAACGGTTCTCTGATAAGAATCATGTGGTTTGCTTTGAAAGGTCTCGGTAGAATCAAAAGGGGGGACTATGAGATTATTTTTATTCAGTAAGGTACAATTTCTAACTTTCTTAGAGCATATAGACCTAATATTTTTACTACAATTGCTAACTTAAGACAAACACCTCCTAATTATTGTAAACAGACTGGACAGACACTTGTAATCCCATCAGAAGTAGCAGTCAGTATTTAGCATGTTTTAACCCATCTCCTATCTCCGGGACAGAAGTCCTTCAAACCTTTTGTGTACTGTAGAAAAAAACAAAGTACCATAGTAATGGAATTTTAATATATATAAGAACTGTGTTTCAAAGGGCTCTTGTAAGAACTGTATTTCGGGATTCTATTGCCAACTCCAACTTGTGCTGTGACTGCTGAATAAGAAACTGTTTTCACCACTCTGATTCCGGTCCTTATTTGAACACAATCTCCCACACTTCATGATTTTGAATACCCTCTAACAAATCTTTCAACCTCTGCAAAAAGAACAGCCCCAGCTTTACCTGTGAATCCACATAACTGAAGTTTCTCATCCCTGAAACCATTCATGTAACTTTTTTTTTACTTCTTTTCCTGTACTTTTTCATTCTTCCTAAAGTGTTGTGCTCTGAATTGGACATAATTTTTGCTAGACCAGTATGGCATAGAGATTCAACACTTCTTCTTTTATCACCTGTATAGCCTGACTGGCTCTGTTTTTCCAGCAACACACTTTTCGACTCTAGCCCAGCATCAAGTTGACCGTATTAGCAGTTTTTTCCATCTATCGCCTTTAAGGATTGCATTCACATCTTCCCAGATCCATCTATTTCTGCAGTGGAATTGTATCCTTTATATTGCCCTTTCACTTTGTTCTTACCAAAATATATCTCAAAACTCTTTTCAGTATTAAATTTAATCCACTAGCTCATTTACATCCTTTTGATTTCTTGTCATTATCTTCCTCGTGGTACACAATACTTTCAGTTTTGGTATCATATGCATATTTTGAAATTGTGCTGTGCACCCTCAAGTGTAAGCCATCAATATGGATCAAATGAATGAGAGCCATATTGACCACTAGGAAATCTCACTGTAGATTCTGTGACCTGGTCCAAAATAAACATGCATTACTACTCTATTTCCTGTTACTCAAAAACTTCATATCAGTACATATACTGACTTCCTCAATCTTGCTGACAAGCCTGTTTTTGGTGATACTTTATTGATTTGGCTTTTGGAAGTCCAAGTGTACTAAATGGATTGCATTGTCCTTATCAATGCTCTCTTACTGTATTATGCACATTCTGAATCTCTTGCTCTCAAAGTTTCCCTCTCTCCTTGAATTGTCAGATTATATAGAACATAGAACAATAGAGCACAGAACAGGCCCTTCGGCCCTCGATGTTGCACCATCCCGTGAACTATTCTCAGCTCGACCCCTACACTATCCCAAAATCATCCACGTGCTTATCTAAGGATTGTTTAAATCTCCCTAATGTGGCTGAGTTGACTACATTAGCAGGTAGGGCATTCCACACCCTTACCACTCTCTGCGTAAAGAATCTGCCTCTGACATCTGTCTTAAATCTATCACCCCTCACTTTGTAGTTATGCCCCCTCATACACGCTGATGTCATCACCCTAGGAAAAAGACTTTCACTGTCTACCCTATCTATCTATTAGTTGAGCGGCACGGTGGCACAGTGGTTAGCACTGCTGCCTCACAGCGCCTGAGACCCGGGTTCAATTCCCGCCTCAGGCGACTGACTGTGTAGAGTTTGCACATTCTCCCCGTGTCTGCGCGAGTTTCCTCCGGATGCTCCGGTTTCCTCCCACAGTCCAAAGATGTGCAGGTCAGGTGAATTGGCCATGCTAAATTTCCCATAGTGTTAGGTAAGGGGTAAATGTAGGGGTATGGGTGGGTTGCGCTTCGGCGGGTCGGTGTGGACTTGTTGGGCCGAAGGGCCTGTTTCCATGCTGTAATGTAATGTAATGTAATGTAATGTAATGTAATCTAATCTAATCCTCTGATCATCTTGTATGTCTCTATCAAATCCCCTCTTAGCCGCCTTCTTGCCAATGAGAACAGGTTAAGTCTCTCAGCCTTTCCTCATAAGACCTTCCCTCCAGACTAGGCAACACCCTGGTAAATCTCCTCTGCACCTTTTCCAATGTTTCCACATCCTTCCCGAAATATGGGGACCAGAGCTGTACACAATATTCCAAGTGTGGCTGCACTAGCATTTTGTATAGTTGCAGCATGATATTGCGGCTCCGGAACTCAATCCCTCTATGAATGAAACCTAACACACTGTAAGCCTTCTTAACAGCACTATCCACCTGCGTGGCAACTTTCAGGGATCTATGCACATGGACTCCAAAATCCCTCTGCACATCCACACTACCAAGAATCTTTCCATCGACCCAGTACTCTGCCTTCCTGTTATTCTTCGCAAAGTGCATCACCTCACATTTAGCTGCATTGAACTCCATTTTCCACCTCTCAGCCCAATTCTGCAGTTTATCCAATTTCCCCTGCAACCTGTCCACTACTCCACCGACTTTAGTGTCATCTGCAAATTTACTAATCCATCCACCTATGCCTGCGTCTAAGTCATTTATGAAAATGACAAGCAGTTGTGGTCCCAAAACAGATCCTTGTGGCATACCAGGTTGAATATTTTCCATCAACTGCCACTCGCTACCTTCTTTTAGAAAGCCAGTTTCTAATCCAAACTGCTAAGTCACCCACAATTCCATGCCTCTGCATTTTCTCCAACATCCTACCATGTGGAACCTTATCAAAGGCTTTACTGAAGTCCATGTATACCACGTCAACTGCCCTACCCTCATCTACATGCTTGGTTACCTTCTCAAAAAACTCAATGAGGTAACTTGATGAAACCATGTTGACTATGATCAATGTAATTTTTCAGAGTTTATCATCAATTGGAGGTACTTGTAGATACCATTACAAAGTATAAATTTAAGCAGTTACTTTACTTGTTTAATGTTAGAAGTGGTCCTAATGCAAGATAAGCTAAATTTTTGAATAATGCAGCATTGGTTTGTCTTTTTCCTTATAGGCAGTCCAAAAAGATGTTGCTCAGTTACATACTTGTCTTAGCCCAGAGGTTCGCTCAGCTCATGTTCCTCCATTTATTACTCGAGACATCCCCCACTGTGGTCACATTGCTCCAAGTTTTACTAGAACTCCAAGACACCGCTCGTTCAGGAGGAAAAAGGATTTTAAGCATGCAACATCCGGCATAAGCAGTACAAATGCAGGTCACAAAGAGCCACAGACTGAAGAAATTAGCATTCCAAATAATATAGATCTCCAAGGACTGCCTCAATTATGTTTCCCAGGTATTTTGTTTATATTTGAAAATTAATCATTTTACCCCTTTCCACATCCTACCTTGAAACCACTTTATACTAAATATGGCCATACATTTTTCAATTTTCCATTAGTTTTGTGGTGAATTCCCAATTCAGCAGAGTTATGTGCTAAGTTTGGATTATGTACGATTATGTGTACATACAGGGAGATAGGTACTTAATCAGGTTGGTCCCGGACTTGGAACTTTGAAAACATGGGTTGGATGAAAGTCCTGTGATGCTTCCCAAAATGGGATTTGATGAGGGAATCTAAAATTGGGTCCGATTAAAATGCACAGATGTCAGTCTTTCAATTTTAATCAACTTAATTGGGAATTAATGGAAATTATAAAGCTTTACAATCAAATCTGGAGTTCAGCAAAACTGTCATTGCTGCTTTGTCTTAAGGTTTTGTATCAAATCTGAATCAATTGGCATAAAAATATGATGATCGCAGGCATGGATGCTTGCAGATCTAGGCATCTTTCTGTAGGGAGTCTTCTGCTTGGATCTGCTTCATTGCTGAATATCTGAAACCAATTTGACATAGCATTGGGATCTAGGGTAAGGTGTCACGTTGCCTTCACTCTTAATACAGTTTTCTGAAGGTGCTAGAAATATGGCTTGGAGTGTGGTAAGAATGTAATGAACCTAGTTACTGGTGTTGTTCTGTTATGACTCTAATACCTTGTCAGTAGAATTTGCAAACAAAAATATAGCTGGGCTCTTGATGAAGCGACCCTCCCAGTCCTTCATGAATTATCAGAGGTGGAAGAGACTGTTGCCTATTTCCTTTGGTATTTTGTATCCACCAATAACATCTGGAAAACACTCCCTAATGAGGAATTTGTGCTAATCCCAGTAATGCTGCAAAGAAAAACATCAAGTACTGCTAACACGGCATCAATTTCGTAAAAGATGATCTTTGATCTGAAACATGTCACTCTTCCACTGCAAGGAGCTATCCATGACCAAGTGTTGCAAGCTGACAAGACAATGCTGAGGAAGTGCACTTAAACTTGTTGCTACTACAAAATGCTTAATTGGGATGATGATAATAGTCAATGTGCACAAACTTGTGAAGGGCATAGAGAGGCATATTGGGAATAAATTTGTTCCCTTTAGAGTGGGGTCAGTTACCAGCACCATAGATTTAAGTAATTAAATTTAATTATAAATCAAATATTTATTTAAGCTAAGGGGCAGAAGGTTTGGAGGGGATTTAAGAATTTCTTTTCACCTGGTGTGTGATGAATACCTGCTGCCTGAAAGATGGTAGAGCTGGGACCATCACAATATTTAAGAAGTATTTAAATGGACATTTGAACTGCTATATGTGACAGACCTTCTCCTTTTAACAAGGTTATGCTGTCCTTGTTTTTTTCAGAGAGGTTGTAAACGACAAAGGTTCTGAAAAGTCAGAGTTGGGGATGGGTTTTAGAACCAATTTGATAATAGCTAACAGATACTACCTCAGACAGAGGCTTTCAAGTTAAAAAAAACCTGTATAATGAAAGGGGAGTGGCCAGTTCTCTCAGCTCAGCTATTAGATTAGATTCCTACAGTATGGAAACAGGCCCTTTGGCCCAACAAATCCACACTAACCCTCCGAAGAGCAACCCACCCAGACCCATTTCCCTGCATTTACCCCTGACGAATGCACCTGACACTAAGGGCAATTTAGCATGGCCAATTCACTTAACCTGCACATCTTTGGACTGTGGGAGGAAACCGGAGCACCCGGAGGAAACACATGCAGACACTGGGAGAATGTGCAAACCCCACACAGACAGTTGCCCGAGGCAGGAATTGAACTTTGGTCCTGGCGCTGTGAGGCAGTAGTGCTAACCACTGAGCCACCGTGCCGCCCTGGTTTGGTTTTAATGCAGCAGCGGGTGCGTGAAGAAAGGCTGCTGGACCCTCTCCCTCGCTGGCTTCTCTCCTGTAAGAACTTGTTTGATTTCTCCTTTTGTGCCAAGGACTGTTCATGGGGAATGTTGCAAGTATTTTGGAACAGTGTCATTCAGTTGGGATAGTCTGTTGGGTTTTCGGGTGGGATAAGTTATTCTGTATTCTGTTTTGTGTTTCATTCAATAATCTTGTAAATAAATTCTGTTTTGTTTAAAACTAAGTAGTTTGACCAACTGATTCTCTCCTGGAATATCCACTGTACATCTGCTTAAATCAAATAGCAAAGTTAGGGTCTGGGCTACTTTCTTGAAATGTTTTGAGGAGTGTGGCCTGGTCCATAATATCTAGAATATAGGTTATGGGCCATGTGCAGTGAAATGGCCAGGATAGGCTGAAGGTTTTCTTCTCATGCCGTAATATTTTAATTCTATACTCCTATAATCCTCATTTTTCTTTTTAGGCTTAATTTTATCTTGCAGAGTTACAAATCACACAACAGCAGGTTATAGTCCCAACAGGTTTAATTGGAAGCACTAGCTTTTGGAACGCTGCTCCTTCATCAGGTGGTTGTGGAGTGCTTGATTGTACGATCCAGAATTTATAGCAAAAATTATAGTGTGATGTAACTGAAATTATACATTGAAAAATACCTTGATTGTTTGTTAAGTTTCTCATCTGTTAGAATGACCATGATTTTCACTTCTTTTATATGTAAATCACCAACTTTTTAAAAAAAAGTTACATTCTCAGGGGAACCAGATTGCACACAGTGTTCCAAAATTAGCCTAACCAATGTCCTGTACAGTCACAACATGACCTGCCAACTCCTATACCTGCTCTGACCAATAAAGAAAAACATATCAAACACCTTTTCAGTATCCTAGCTATGACTCTGCTTTCAAGGAACTATGAACCTGCACTCCAAAGCCTCTTTGTTCAACAACACTTACCATTAAGTACACAAGTCCTGCCCTGATTTGCCTTTCCAAAATGCAATACCTTACATTTATCTAAATTAAACTCCATCAGCCACTCCTTGGCCTTTTGTACTCTGAGGTAACCTTTGCTGTCCACTACACCTCAAATTTTGGTGTCATCTGCAAACTTACTAACTATACCTCCTATGCTCACATCCAAATCATTGATAGAAATGATGAAAAACAGTGGACCCAGCATCAATCCTTGTGGCACACCACTGGACACAGGCCTCCAGTCTGAAAGGCAACCCTTCAGCATCACACTATGTCTTCTACCTTCTCGTCAGTTCTGTATCCAAATGGCTAGTTCTCATGTGATCTAACCTTGCTAACCTTGGTTTAGATTAGAGTGGTGCTGGAAAAGCACAGCAGGTTAGGCAGCATCTGAGGAGCAGGAAAATTGACATTTCGGGCAAAAGCCCTTCATCAGGAATTGGCCTTTTGTCTCATCAGGAACCTTGTTGAATACCTTACTGAGGTCCATATAGGTCACGTCCACCACTTTGTCCTCATCAATCCTCTTTGTTACTTGTTCCAAAAAAATCAATCAAGTTAGTGAGACATAATTTCCCATGCACAAAGCCATGCTGACTACCCCTAATCAGACCTTGCCTTTCCAAATGCATGTAAATCTTCTCCCTTAGGATTCCCTCCAACAACTTGCCCACCACTGTTGTCAGGCTCACTGGTCTATAGTTCCCTGTCTTTTCCTTACCTCCTTTCTTAAATAGTGCCACCACATTTGCTAACCTCCAGTCTTCCAACACCTCACTTATGACTATCAATGAGACAAATATCTCAGCAAGAGGCCCAGCAATCACTTCCCTAGCTTTCCTAGAGTTCTAGGGCACCTGATAAAGTCCTGGGGATTTATCCACCTTTGTGCATCTTACGACATCAAGCACCACCAACTGTATGTAATATGGGCATACTTTAAGATGTCACTATCTATTTTTCCACATTCTATATCTTCCATGTCCTTCTCCACAGTTAACAGTAATGCAAAATACTTGTTTAGTATCTTCTTGCATCTCCTGTGTTTCCACACATAGGCTGCCTTGCTGATCTTTGAGGGAACGTTTTGTCTCCCTAGTCACCATTTTGTCCTTAATATATTTATAAAATTCCTTTGGATTCTGCTTAACCCTATTTGCCAAAACTATCACGTGCTTCTTGTTGCCCTCCTGATTTCCCTCTGCCTTTATACTCTTTAAAAGATTCACTCAACCTCTACTGTCTATACCTGACGTATGCTTTCTTCTTTTTCTTGACCAAACCTCAATTTCTCTCGTCATCCAGTGTTCCCTGCACCTTGTCTTTCACCCGAACAGGAAAATACTGTCTGTGTCCTCTCGATACCTTATTTTTGAAGCCATCCCTTTTGCCTGTGAACATTCTATCCCAATCACCTTTTGAAAGTTCTTGCCTAATACTGCCAAAATTTAGCCTTCCTTCAATTTAGAACTTTAACTGAAGATATGAGGAGGAACTTTTTTCTCTCACTTTTGTCATGAGTCTTTGGAATTCCTTTTCACAAATAAGGAGGTGGTGGTGAGGTCATTGAGTACTTTTAAAGTGAGGGTAGAGGTATATAGATTCCTGACTAATAAGAGCTTGGTGATTATCGGAGGCAGGCATGAATGCTGATTTGTGGTTACCAATAGATCAGTGTGATCTTATTGAATGATATAGCAGGCTGGAAGAGCTGAAGAGATGCTTTCTTCTAATTCATATGTTTGTGCACCCATGTGATTTGACCTTGAAGTTAAATAATAGACAGCATTTATAATATATCTCTGAAGATTGAGCTCCTGTTAATTGGACAAGAAGGTGTGGAGTAGAGATCTTTGTTACTTTCCTACTTTCCCAGCATTTAACCAGACAGAGATGGGAAGACTTCATTGGGCTCAAAATACAATCCTGCAGTTTGGGCCTTCTGCAGTACCAGTAGTAGACACAACTTGAATTCAAATTTAAATTTCTCTTGATGGACATATTTGAAATCTGTGTTTCACTTTTAAAGAAAATAGGTGGGCATGGATCACCTTTTTAGAACATCAATTATGTCAACATACTGGTTATGTCAATAAAAGTTTGGGCCCAAAGTGTCAACACAAATAAGTCAGAGTGTATCTTCTTGAAAAATTATGAAGACTAAAATTGTGTATAGTATCCCAGATGTGATCTCAGTAATGGCCCATAATACTGCAACAAAACTTTGCTCCCTTCTACCCCATTCACCTTGCAACAAATACCATTTGATTTGCCTTCCCAAATTTCCCAGTCGCATGCTGCTGTAAGCTGTAACATAATGTAATTCTGGTGAAATTTTTGGTACAATGTTATGTACAACATTAATAATTGGCTGTTCTCTACAATTTTGTTTATTCATTTACAGGAGAACTGCAAATAGAAACTGAACCAAAAGAGGATCACTATCACTTCTTGGTGTTCACAGATGTTTTTGGAGCAAGAACCTATGGTGTGGTGGTGCAGTTTTATAGGCCTATTCAGGTATGTAAATTATGCACCAGTAATTAACTTGAAAAATAATGTACAGATTTGAACCTGGAGGTTTCCACAGAAAATGTTTATCTTCTCCAATTTATCCGAACTAGGCTGTTGCCAGTTAATGTACTGAGTTGTTGCCAGTGATTTTTCTAAAACTAAGGTGCAAAATGGTACGTTCCTTTGGCCTAATCATCTGATACAGGTCAGGAACTGATAATTATTCCATGAATAAATGTGTGCTAGTCAGTGCACAAATCACTTGCATATCAATGTAAAGATTTCTAACAATGTAAAGGGTACCTATGAGAGCTTTCCCCATTTGATATTCGGTGACCTTTTGTGATGGAATTGAAAACTGAATTTTACATATTGTGACATGAAGTATTAGCTCAGCTGTGTAGTTTTTAAATAGGTAAACGTAAAATTACTGTAGCCAGAGGGTTGCTCTCTCATTAGAGAAATGACTGGTGGTGACTTGAGCATGAGGATCACTAACTAATAAGGCACCATTGAGTAGGTGGGACCTTCATGATGACTTTAGCCAGTTGCATTGCCAACTGAGCTAACCAATCACTGTCAACTCCTTCTGGCTGAAAACTATTTTCCCTTGTGTCCTGTTATGAAACAGTCCAAACCCTCACAAAACGTGTCAAGGAGATAGCCTAGACCCTAACTTTTTTTTTATTTTAAAGGCAAGTGCCAGACATTGTGTTCCAGAAGCAATTTGTTTGGTTAAACAACCAGTCTTGAAGCAAAACACACTTTTATTCCTACACTATAGTTAAAATACAGACAAAATAAAAATAAAAGAATTGGCTCAACTATAACTCTATCAAAAGACTTAACAAAATTGCTAACTACTGATTAACTGTTCCAATATAGTAACATTCCATAAGGACATCGTTGGCAAAGGCAAATTTAGTAAAATAGATTGTCTCACATGCAATTCGATCAGAAGGAAGAGAACACAAGCTTTTAGCTGTACCAAAGAGAGAGATGTAGCTGCTTCTATTGTTCCAAGCTTTTTAAAAAAGAAATCCAAGGCCTCGCAACGTGTTTATTTTATTTGCTTGAAGCTATCTCAACCTCTCTTCATTTTTTAGAAGAAGGACAATGTTCACCTCTTAAAGCAATAGTATCATCACAGTCCCTTCTAATTTTTCTACCCATCACCTTAAATCTGTGTCCCCTAAGACAGCTGTCCAATTTTGTTAGAAGTAAGTGACTGACCACTGTATTTTCAGTATGCCTCACTTGCTAATTCCTTACTTTTCTACTTTGTTTTCTGGGAATCTTTCAGAATTTCTGTTGAGCTGTAATTTTACTTCATTAGAGTAGTAGTTTGATATGTTTGGTGCATTAACAGTAGTTCCATTTATTATCTTCCTCTCTTGAAACATCTTCTTCTTTTATCCATCCATCCCTTATCTTTTTCCTTCAAATTAGCTATTCTTTTTCACTGCCTAATATCTTGACTATTGAATCCAACATTTATCTTTTTTTTGAAGAAATGATCAGTCTGCACTCTAAGTTTATTGTGTGCCTGATGGATCTTTTTCCTTTTACTTATTTAAGTAAGATCTACCTCACTGGAAAGTGGCTATAGCGTTTACAAATTAGCTTTGGAAAAATCTGAATGGCTTGCATAGAAAATATAAAGTTCAATCAATACCATTTTGAGTAATGTGATTTTGCTTCTGTTCACAGGAAGGAAACAGTTTTCAGAATGGGCAAGCACATTGGGATGCAGCTGTGCAAAAGTCTAGGATGTCTTTATATGCTCCTTTCAGTATTTGTGTGATATCTAAATTTCCTTACTTTACAGCCTTTAAGGATTCTCTCTCCTGGTAAGCACTAGCATATGATTGTGTTTTTGTAACTGTAGTGCAGCTTGTTAATGGTTAACTGCTACTGTTGAGCATCTGTGGTAGTGGATGGCTTGAGTGTTGATGATGTGGTGCTAATGAAGCAGGTTGCTTCATCCTGGATGATGTTGAACTTCTGGAATGTTCTTGGAGCTGCATTCATTCTGGTAAGTTTAAAGTATTCCATCACACTTCTGAATTGTGTCTCGTAAATAGTGAAGGACTTATGCCTGAAACGTCGATTCTCCTGCTCCTTGGATGCTGCCTGACCTGCTATGCTTTTCCAGCACCACACTCTTGACTCTGAACTCCAGCATTTGCAGTCCCCACTTCCTCCTAGTGAACAGACATTGCAGAGTCTAAAAGTGAGTTCGGTGCCGGAGAACTCCTGACCTGTTATTTTAGTCACAATATAGTATTTATTTGCTGGTCCAGTTAAAGTTGTGGTCAATTGCCCTAAGATGTTAATTGTGGGAGATTCAGTGATTGTGAATCTCCAGGCGCAATGCTTAAATTCCATCTCATTTGAGATGGTCATTTCCTGGCACTTGTATTGCATGCAAAATATTTGCCACTTGTCAGCCTGCTGATTATCCAGGTCTTGCTCCATATGAACATATACTGTTTCTGAGGAGTCGTGAATGTTCCAATCATCAGCAAACTTCTGACCTTGTGATGGAGGGAACGTCATTGATGAGGCAACTGAGAATGCTTGAGCTTAAGGCCTGTTAGTTTACTTTGTGCTATGCAATGGCAGTTACTTCCCTTGCATGCATGTAAGACAGCTGGAACTTGACCAAGCAAAGACATTAAATAGCTGCAGCAGGTTTGTCAGGATCTTCTCATGGATTGGCACTGAAATATTTTATTATGAAGTAGTTTTCTATTCAAAAGAAATTGTTCAGCTCTGTTTCTTTTTTCTAACAAAGTTATTACTTAGCAATATGTATTTTGCTTGATGATGAATTTGATCTTTTTTAGTATGAGTTAAGGTCTTGGTGAAGTCTTCCCCAGGTTTGAATGAGGTGGGCTATGGCGAGAAATTTGGAAGAATTGTTGGGATGTTGAGTGCTCATTTCTTGAAGTTGAGACCAGCAAGCTGCATTTTCCAGTGGCGTTCTGGGAGTTGAGATGAGTTTCTTGCCAGTAAGTGGTGAAGAACCTATTACTGGGCAATATTGTTCATGAGCACCCTCAGTAATACATAACTTTATTTAAAGTCAGGTTCCTATTTTAGAATATATTGGATTGAGACTAGACACTAAGAATTCCTGACATGAACATCAGAATGAATACTTGATGACTCTAGATCACAGCTTGCTTTTCCGGACTGCTTTATTAAACACCTGGCATCAACATCTTGAGGCAAACTCAATGGGCAGTTTCCCATCGTACACTCGTGGCTCTTGTATAATTAAGACATATATGCTTCTGAACTTCTTAGATGCACTTTTGAATACATGTTGCCATGCTGTTAGAAGGACAGTTTGCATGTAGGGACAGATGTTCAGCTTGTGGATTTGACTAGATGCATCTCAGAACTGCTTGCTTGCTGTCCTAGCAGACACTCATTTAAACCCTTCCTGGGTACTTACAGCCTCCTGCCTTGCTTTGTCATTGCCTTGGTCCCTCAGCCAGAGCTTAAAGGCTTGCCTTGCTGTTCAGTGCAGACAGAAAGCCAGGAAATTTTTAATGCTTGTTAGTAATCATCTGTCAAGGGTGTGACAGCACAATGCTATGGCAGCCTCATACATATTAACAGGAAAAGACAGCATAGATAAAAATAAACTACTTACATTGGAGATTGTAAAACTAGTGGGCATAATTTCAAAATTAAGGCCAGACCACTCAAGAATGATGTTAGAAGTACTGCTACATACAGAAAGGGTGGTAGAGGTTTGTAACTTTCCCACAAACAGCTAGATTAGCTGTTAATTTTAAATCTGAGATAAATGTTTGTTAAGCAAAAGATATGGGCCAGGTATGTGGAGTTAGACCACAGGTCAACCATGATCTTATTGAATAGCATAACAGGCTTGAGGAGCTGAATGGCCCACTCCTGTTTTTATGTTCCTATGTACCTGCTGCACGTGCCACCTGTTTGCACGGCAAACATGCTCCATGCACTTCAACCAAATGACAGTTTCACAGAGTAGAAGGGTAGTTGTCCTCAGTCGATTCAAGAATATCTGCTGTCCCTTAGGGGAGTCCCAGTACAGTCAGTCAAGGGCAACATATACTATCAGTCAGGGTTAGGGGCACCATCTCATTATTGTCTGGCCATAGACGCATGCATGCATGCGTGTGTGTGTGTGTACCGTGAGGGGCCTCCTTAAGATGGGCTGTCCACCTTAAGGAGATTGAGCACATTGAGCAGGAAGAACCGCGCCTTCAGCATGACAGAGTACAGTTGCATCAGGCAACGCATACCTAACAGAACTCAAATGATACCTGGTTCCATTAGATGAGAACTTGGTGTAGTGATCACTCATTGACTTCAAAAAACTTTTCTCTCCACATCCGAACAGTTTGCTTGTATTCTGGGAAAGAGATGCAGCTTGTGTTTGTTTGATTTCTGTTCATTTTTGTTTGTAAATAATTTGAAGGCTTTCCTGCATATTATAATCCTACGTTTAATGATAATGTTCTGGGCTACAGTGGGTATTGGCGAAGGACTAGTATTGATTTTGAGAGGTTTGCAAGATGGGATGTTGTTATGGACTGTTGAGTCTTGTGGGTTGGTACTTAAACAGAGATTTGGGAGGGAGGTGCAGTTATATGTGCTGTATACATTGCATTGAGAAGTGCAGGTTTATAGCTATTGAGCCACCGTGCTGACAGTGAAGGGCAACTCTGTACACCCAATACTTCTCTGGACACGTGGCTAGGGTTCAAAGATAGTGTTGTGTATAGTGATAGTGTTGTGTATAGTGATGATAGTGTATTCCTGGATATCCCGGCAGTTCCTTCATCTTTGGTGAGTGACAGAATCCAGCCAGCATTGGACAAGGTGGGGTACCATAGGGTCGGTATATATAGTAAAGGAGGTGGGTTTGGGATGATTACATAAGTGGGCGGCACGGTGGCATAGTGGTTAGCACAGAGACCTGGGTTCAATTCCTGCCTCAGGCAACTGTTGGTGTGGAGTTTGCACGTTCTCCCCGTGTCTGTGTGGGTTTGCTCCGGTTTCTTCCCACAGCCCAAAAATGTGCAGGTTAGGTGAATTGGCCATGTTAAATTGCCCATAGTGTTAGGTAAAGGGGTAAATGTAGGGGAATGGGTCTGGGTGAGTTGCTCTTTGGAGGGTCGGTGTGGACTTGTTGGGCCGAAAGGCCTGTTTCCACACTGTAAGTAATCAAATCTAATTGCTGATTGTAAATTAGAGAATTCATAAATTCTTAGTGGGCGGCACGGTGGCACAGTGGTTAGCACTGCTGCCTCACAGCGCCAGAGACCCGGGTTCAATTCCCGCCTCAGGTGACTCTCTGTGTGGAGTTTGCACATTCTCCCCGTGTCTGTGTGGGTTTCCTCCGGGTGCTCCGGTTTCCTCCCACAATCCAAAGAAAAATGTGCAGGTTAGGTGAATTGGCCATGCTAAATTGTCCGTAGTATTAGGTGTGGGAGAATGGGTCTGGGTGGGTTGCACTTCGGCAGGTCGGTGTAGAATTGTTGGGCCGAAGGGCCTGTTTCCACATTGTAAGTAATCTAATAAATAAACTTCTTTTGCTTCATGGCAGAGATTCTTCTTTAAGGTTATTCAGTCTATCTAGTCCATATTGGTCCCCTGCTCAGTGGCAATTTCCAAGTGTGAATTTCTCATCTCACCATTCTAGGATGTTGCTTATAAGTTGTGATATGTTTGGGGTTTATCAAATCTCTTATTTATTGTCGGTGTGTTAGAAATTTCATAATCTAAAACAAGAAACTGCAGAGACACTCAGCAGGTCTGACAGCATTTGTGGAGAGAACGCAGAGTTAACATTTTGGGTCCAGTAACCTTTTTCAGAATTTAAAGCTTGTATTATTTTGTTGATATTTTTTATAATCTGTGGTCTCTTTCTCAGTCTCACAATGCAAGTGAAGTCATGTCATCAGGTGGACTTTGATCATAAAGTTCACCAATTTGCGGCAAAATTAGCATTGGTTCCCAGTTCACCACCTGGAACTCTCCATTTGGTAAAGTAGCATTTATCATCAAGTTATTTTTGTTAAAAGTAGTGAGTTCTGTAAACTTCAAATGCTGAAATAGAAATTAATGTGTTGAAGTAGTATTCCTTTCTTATATTACTGGAGAAAGGGAAGATGACATTTACCAAGCTTTGGTGAAAATAAATTTTGTAATAATCAAAAGTTTTTAACACTAACAAATTAACTCTGACTCTAACTTTCTTGCTTTTCTGTCATTCTTGCAATATGTAATATGAACCAAGGGAATGAGTTTAAAGAGTTAAATTATAGAGAAAGTTTGCAGGAACCTGATTTATGTTTAGTGTTTATAAAATTGAGGTCAACCTAAATGTAAAGTGCCTTAAGTGTCCGAGGGAATTGGTTGGAGAGGGGAAGGATACGGTGAAACTATTATATCAACTAGGAAAATTGCAGAACATTTTTAAACTTGCAGTTCAGCCCCTCAGAAGCGTCATAGTAAAGGGATAGTGGAGTTCTGGAACTCTTTCTGGTAAATCTATCAGTTGAAATTTTGTCTTTCTATGATTGCATTCTTAGGAATGTCCATCACCTAGTCCCAAATCCTGTCTTTACACTGAGAACACTGTCAATCACACTTGCAGGGAATACATTCATGCTGAGCAAGTTATTTTTCTCATTCATATTTGCTGTTTTAGCAAAAACACTTATAAACCTGTGCTCTGTGGTTCCTAATCCCTTATGAACTGTGTTTAGATCTTTTGAAAAATTGGCCTATTCCACTCTAAGGAAAGCAGTCCTAACTTCTTCAATCTGTCCTTAAAGCCCATTCCAGAACAAGAACCATCATTCACATAAACTGCTTCTGTACTGTCTCTTCTTTGTGTTGCATCCTTCTAAAGTGTGTCTGCCAGAACAGTACACTGTTGTCGAGCTGAAGTCCAATTTATACAATGATCTTATATAGGCTCCTCATAATTTCCCTACTGTTGTACTTTATACCACTATTAATGAAGCCTGGAATACTCTATACTTTTTTCACTGTTCTTTCTAGCTATCCTGTCATCTTTAATGACTTATGCACATGTACACCCAGGTCCAAATGCTCCTGCACACCCTTTATTTTGTACTGACTCTCCATGTTCTTTGTATCAAAATGTATCATCTCTCATTTCTCTGCATTGAACTTCCTCTGTCATCAATCAGCCACTCCATCAACTTGTCAATACTGCATTGAAATTCCACACTTATATTTGCAATGCTGCCAAGTCTAATATCATCTGTAAGCTTTGAAATTGTCCCTTGCACATCAAGATCGAGATAACTTATATCTGTCAGGAGTAAAAAAAGGATCCAATATTGTACGCTACTACAAACCATCCTCTAGCCTGAAAAATACCCATGAAACATTACTATGTTTCTTATTCCTTAGTCAAATTTGTATCCACTTTATTATTGTCCCTTTTTTTTCATTAGCTATGACTTTTCTCACAAGTCTATTCCGTGGCAGTATATTGACTACTTTTTGCAAATCCATATACACCACATTTTGGCAATATCATCAACCCTCGTCAAAAACCTCTAGCAAGTTGGGTAGGCACAGTTTTCCCATGACAAATCTTTGCTGGCTGTTCTAAATTTCCTTTTTAATTTTATCCTGACTAATTGTCTTTAGAAGTTTGCCTTCCACCTTTGTGATTGCTTTTTACAAGAGAATGTAGTTGTGATATTTTCAAGTTCAGGAATTTTTCGCGTGTTTCAAAATAACTTTTTCGCGATTCTCCAAATTGTCCAATTGCATTTGCAGATAGGTAGAAAGGCAAGTTGTGAGAGTAATACAAAGAAATATTGAAAGGTTAAGTAAGTGGGCAAAAATGTTGTCAAGTGGAGTATAATATGGGAAAATGTGAAGTTCATTTTGGAAGTGAGAACGAAAGAATGGAATATTGTTCATTCTTACTTTATTTGAACAGAAATTATAGGAATCTGCAACACAACTTGGGAGAGACTTGTGCACAAAACACAAAGCTAGCACACAGTTGCAGCAGGTAATCAGGAAGTTGAATGGCATGTTGACCCTTTATTTCAGGAGAGTTGGAGTATAAGAGTAGGGAAGTCTTACTATAACTGTATAAAGCGCTGGTGAGACCACATCTGGAAAACCAGGAGCAGTTTTGGTCCCCTTATTGGAAGAAAGATTTCATTTCATTGGAGCAGTCCCAGTTAAATGGACTGGGACTCTATCCACTGGAGTTTAGAAGTATGAGGTGATCTCATTGAAACATACAGAATTTTTAATGGGCTTGACAGGGTAAAGGCAAAGAGGATGTTTTCCCGTGATGAGCGAATCTAGGACCAGAGAGCATCTTCTTAGGATAATGGGGCACCATTTTAAGACTCAGCTGAAGAAGAACGTCTTCTCTCTGAGAGTTGAGAATCTTTGGGGTTCCATGTCACAGAGTTGTGGGAGCAGAGCCCTTTAGTATATTGAAGGCAGAGGTAGATAGATAGATAGATTCGTGACCTAGGGTTACAGGGAAACATAAGAAAGTGGATGTGAGGGATGTTGGATCAGCTGTGATCATATTGAATAGCGGAGTAGGCTTGAAGTGCCAAATAGCTTACTTCTAATCTTTTTTTTGTTCTTATTCATTTCTAAGTATTAGCTTCAAATTTATTGTAAGAAAACGATTTTAATATGTTTTTCAGGTATTTAATTTGAAACCTCTGCAGATTATATTGCCTTCAAAGGAGGATCGAAAATACCCTACAGTAGATTTGGACCTTCACATTCCTTTTCTCTGCTTCAAACCTGAGTGTATCCTTAAGGTAATTACTGCCCCATATTTGGAGTAACACTTGTCATCTCTTGTGGCATGTTTGCGTTCATGTTGTCAATCACTGACTATGCAATTTCTAAGTATAGCCTTACTCTTTGATTCCATCTTAACAATTTCTTTTTGACATAGTGATTACAAAGAACTTTCCCCAAGTCACTGCTTCTAATTCTCAAATTCTAAGCTACCTAAGCTTTGGTCTTCCATTTGCCAGAGTGAGTCATAATTTGCTTCAGGGATGAAACCTAAACACCTTTGTGTATTGGTTACTGAAAAGCTAATAATGTCAAAATGAGCAACATTGGCACTGCAAACTTGCTAGGGAAATGGGAAACTATCTGGACCATGAGGGAATCGGACAAGGAAAATGGGCACCTGGGAATATGTTTAATTACTTCCCTTTTTTAAAAATGGTTTGACATATTTCACTACATTGAACTACCTAACTTATTAAAGCTGTGCTGAATAATTCCTTAGTTTGCCAAGCAGTTTGGTTTGATATTGGCCATACATTTTGATATCCACAGCATCAGAAGCACATAGATGGTTACTTGGCCTTGCATGTCTGTGGTGGCTGTCCACAAAGAGCATTTCACCAAATACAATTCTCATGCCTGCTTCCCATAGCCCTGCATATTTTCTATCTTGGGAGGATGGGTGGTAGGTGGTGACAAAGTGTTTGTGTTACTTGCTAGTAATTCAGAGTTTTAGGTTCATGTTCTGGGGAGATGGATTTGAATACTACCATAGCAGAAAGAAAATCTGCATCCTTCTGTACTCTGGCCCATGTATGACTTAACTGACGGCAATGTGTTTAACTCTTAACTGCCCTCTGAAAATTTTTTCACATGTTTGCAAACTAGTGAACTGCTGAAAAAGTTAGAGAAAAGAAAGAATCCAGATAGACCACCCAGAGCACATGACTAGACAGTGGAAACAGCCCTGTCATAGAGTCATAGAGATGTATAGCATGGAAACAGACCCTTTGGTCTAACCCGTCCATGCCGACCAGATATCCCAACCTAATCTAGTTCCACCTGCCAGAACCCGGCCCATATCCCTCCAACCCTTGCTATTCATAAACCCATCCAAATGCCTTTTAACTGTTGCAATTGTACCAGCCTCCACCACTTCCTCTGGCAGCTCATTCCATACATGTCCCACCGTTTGTGTGAAAAGGTTGCCCCTTAGGTCCTTTTTATATCTTTCCCCTCTCATCCTAAACCTATGCCCTCTAGTTCTGGGCTCCCCCACCCCAGGGAAAAGACTTTGTCTCTTTATCTTATCCATGCTCCTCATAATTTTGTAAACCTCTATAAGGTCACCCCTTAGCCTCTGACGCTCCAGGGAAAACAGCCCATTCAACTTCTCCTTATAGCTCAAATCCTCCAACCCTGGCAACCTCCTTGTAAATCTTTTCTGAACTTTTTCAAGTTTCACAACATCTTTCCAATAGGAAAGAGACCAGAATTGCACGCAATATTCCAACAGTGGCCTAACTAATGTCCTGTACAGCCGCAACATGACCTCCCAACTCCCGTACTCAGTACTCTGACCAATAAAAGAAAGCATACCAAACGCCTTCTGCACTATCCTATCTACCTGTGACTCCACTTTCAAGGAGCTATGAACCTGCACTCCAAGGTCTCTTTGCTCAGCAACACTGTAGGATCTTACCATTAAGTGTATAAGTCCTGCTAAGATTTGTTTTCCCAAAATGCAGCACCTCGCATTTATCTGAATTGAACTCCATCTGCCACTTCTCAGCTCATTGGCGCATCTGGTCAAGATCCTGTTGTAATCTGCGGTAACATTTTTCTTTGTCCACTACACCTCTAATTTTGATGTCATCTGCAAACTTACTAACTGTACCTCTTATGTTCGCATCCAAATCATTTATGTAAATGATTTGGACCCAGCACCGATCCTTGTGGCACTCCACTGGTCACAGGCCTCCAGTCTGAAAATAACCCTCCACCAGAACCCACTGTCTTCTACCATTGAGCCAGTTCTGTATCCAAATGGCTAGTTCTCCCTATATTCAATGAGACCTAACCTTACTGACCAATTTCCCATGGGGAACTTTGTCGAACGCCTTACTGAAGTCCATATAGGTCACATCTACTGCTCTGCCTTCATCAATCCTCTTTGTTACTTCCTCAAAAAACTCAATCAAATTTGTGAGACATGATTTCCCACGCACAAAACCATGTTGACTATCCCTAATCAGTCCTTGCCTTTCCAAATACATGTGCATCCTGACCCTCAGGATTCCCTCCAACAACTTGCCCACCACTGATGTCAGGTTCACTGGTCTATAGTTCCCTGGCTTCTCCTTACTACCCTTCTTAAATAGTGGCACCACGTTAGCCAACCTCCAGTCTTCAGGCACCTCACCTGTGACTATGAATGATACAATGCTACAAAATCCTCCTTATTAATATCGGGGCTTGTACTAAAATTGGGATTGCTGTCTCATAGACTAGTTTTAAAAAAAAACAGCCGAATACATTCATTTTCATGGAATTATGTCCAAGAAACAACCGGCACCATTCCTGTCACAGTCGAGATGGTGGCATATGTGACGATGCTCATTTAACAAGTTTATATTGTCTTGGTTTTTTTTTTCCAGGGGGGTCGTAAGACAAAAGTTCTGATATGTCTGGGTTTATCTACTTGAAGAAGCTTTTAAGTTTAAAAAAAACACTCATACAATGAAAGGGGAGTGGCCAGTTCTCTCAGCTCAGCTTTTCTCTGGTTTGTTTTGGTTTTCGCAATCTGGCTGTTTTGCAGCTGCTCGTCAGTTTTTGAGGCTGCTGGTCAAAGGCATAGCTCCATGCTGACCCTCTTTCTCTGTGACACCTCTCCTGTAAGAATCTGTGTTTGATTTTTACCTTTTTTGCCAAGGGGGTGTTTATGGGGATGTTGCAACTATTGGAACAACATCATTAAGTTGCGATGGAGTCATTTGGATTTTCAGAGAAGTTATGTTATTCTATATTTTTGATCTCTTTTTGTCCATGTCTAAATAAATTTTATTTTGTTTGAAACTGAGTGGTTGGGCCAGCTGCATCATTCCTAGAATATCCACTATACACCTGCTTAAAACAACTAGAAAAGTCAGGGTGTGGGCTACCTTCTGGAAATGTTTTGAGGGGGTCTGGCCGGGTCCATAACGTATACAGTTGGGAGCCATCAACATTGATTCCAGATCCCAAGCTGGATGTGTCATGAACGACTTGGTTGCTGAATTGGGTCAGTAGCAGCTGGTGAAAGAACCACTAGGGAAAATAAGTACATCGACACCAATTGCATGATGGCTCTGTGGTTAGCACCACAGCCTCACAGCACTAGGGACCTGGCTTTGATTCTGGTCTTGGGAAGCTGTCTGTCTGTATGGAGTTTGCATGTTCTCCCTGTGTCTATGTGGGTTTCCGCTGAATGCTCCATTTTCCTCCTATGCTCCAAAAAGGTGCAGGCTAGGTGGATTAGCAATGGTAAATGCAGAGTTACAGGGATAGAATAGAGGCTGGCTCTAGGTGGAATGCACTTCGGAGTGTCAGTGCAGACTCTATGGGCCAAATAGCCTCTTGCCACACCATACTGATTCTGTGATTCTTCAATTAATCCATTCGTATTAGTTCTTCAGGATTGCGTCCTAGCCCAGCCATCTTCAGCTGCTTCATCAAAGGCATTCCCTATGTCAAAAGGTCAGAAGTGGAGACATTTGCTGACAGTTGCTCAGCATTCAGTACAATTCTGACTCCTTAGGTACTGAAGTAGTCTGTGTCCATATGCAGCAAGATCAGGACAACATCCACAGCCTTGGGCTGACAAGTGACAAGTAACATTTCTGCCTTAAGTGCTAGGTAATAGCAGGAGGTTTCATGACCACGTTTGACAATATCATAATGTTTTTTGGGGTCTGGAGTCAATTTGAGGTCTTCAAAGGCAACTTCCTCTTTACTGTATACCGTAGTACCACCACCTTTGAGTCAGTCTTGTTGTTG
Organism: Chiloscyllium plagiosum; assembly: GCF_037043375.1. NCBI lineage: Eukaryota > Metazoa > Chordata > Chondrichthyes > Orectolobiformes > Hemiscylliidae > Chiloscyllium > Chiloscyllium plagiosum. The sequence continues at coordinate 127,890,745 of NW_028270142.1, read as the reverse complement.
GGCTCGGACATACCCAGTGATGGTAATAGCTGGAACATGTCTGTATTCCCAATTCCTCCGCTTTCGTCGTATCTGCTCCCAGGGAGGACCAGTTCCACCACAGAACACACCAGATGGCCTCCTTCTTTAGAGACCTCAATTTCCCTTCCCACGTGGTTAAAGATGCCCTCCAATGCATCTTGTCCACATCCCGCACCTCCACCCTCAGACCCAACCCCTCCAACCATAACAAGGACAGATCCCCCCTGGTGCTCACCTTCGACCCTACCAATCTTTGCATAAACCCAATCATCCGCCGACATTTCCGCCACTTAAAAAGACCCCACCACCAGGGATATATTTCCCTCCCCACCCCTTTCCGCCTTCCGCAAAGACCATTCCCTCCATGACTACCTGGTCAGGTCCAAGCCCCCCAACAACCCACCATCCCGTCCTGTCACCTTCCCCTGCCACCGCAGGAATTGCAAAACCTGCGCCCACACCTCCTCCCTCACCTCCAATTTAGGCCCCAAAGGAGCTTTCCACATCCATCAAAGTTCTACCTGCACATCCACCAATATCATTTACTGTTCCGTTGCTCCCGATCCGGTTTCCTCTACATTGGGGAGACTGGACGCCTCCTAGCAAAGCGCTTTAGGGAACATCTCCGGGACACCCGCACCAATCAATCACACCGCCCTGTGGCCCAAAATTTCAACTCTCCCTCCCACTCTGCTGAGGACATGGAGGTCCTGAGCCTCCTTCACCGCCGCTCCCTCACCACCTGATGCCTGGAGGAAGAATGCCTCATCTTCCGTCTTGGAACACTTCAACCCAGGGCATCAATGTGGACTTCACCAGCTTCCTCATTTCCCCTTCCCCCACCTCACCCCAGCTCCAAACTTCCAGCTCAGCACTGTCCCCATGACTTGTCCTACCTGCCTATCTTCCTTTCCACCTATCCACTTCACCCTCCTCTCTGACCTATCACCTTCATCCCCACCCCCATTCACCTATTATACTCTGTGCTACTTTCTCCCCACCCCCACCCTCCTCTCATTTATCTCTCCACCCTGCAGGCACTCTGCCTCTATTCCTGATGAAAGGCTTTTGCCCGAAATGTCGATTTTCCTGCTCCTCGGATGCTGCCTGAATTGCTGTGCTTTTCCATCACCACTCTAATCTAGAATCTGGTTTCCAGCATCTGCAACCCTTGTTTTTACCTAGTATATCTATGTCAGGCTGTTACTTAACTCGCTTGTGGGCCAGCTGCTAACTAAACAAGGAGGACTTGGAGAGTTTATGGCACAACGTATGCTATTGTCATTTCTGATGCTTTGATCGATGTCAGTGGTCTACCTGGTTTCATTCCTTCTTTCAGACTTTGTAACAGTTTGTTAGAACTGACTGGCTTGTTACACCATTTCAGAAAGCAGTTATGAGGTAATCACATTGCTCCAGCAGTTCAAAAAGATAGCTCACCATCTTCTCCAGGATATCTGCATTAAATGCTGGCCTAGCTACTGATTCCCACATCCCACAAATGAATAAAAATCAAAACACCATTTCCTCTCGAATACCTTGCACCACACTCCTAGCTGGTGTATTCCAGAACCTAAGCACTTGTTGCATTCTCTTTTTCTCAATCCTCCCATAAATGGAAACAGTTTCTTGTCATCTACTCTGTTTAGGTGCCTTATGGTCTTTTTAAAAAGTTCTTTCATGGATATGAACACTGCTGGTCAGACCAGCATTTGTTGCCCATGAGATCAGTAAACAGGCAACATTGTGGTTTTGGAGACATGCATGTGGGCCTGACCAGGGAAGGATAGCAGATTGATTCCCTTGAGAGATATTCATAAAATAAATGAATTTTTATGGCAATTGATGATTTTCTGGTCATCATCTGACACTGGCTTTCAGAATGTATTGATTAACTGAATTTAATCAATATGTATTGATTAACATGTATTTGTATGCATGTTCTCCAGGACAGTATCCTGGGTCTTTTGGATTATTAGTCCTAACACATTACTATACAATAACTACCAACATGCCACTGTTTTCCTATACAGTTTTTAAAACTTTGATCAAATCTCCTCGTATTTTCTTCTACAAGATAAGTCTCCATTTCTGCAACGAATCTAGTTAACTGAGTTTCCTTAAGAACTTGAGAGATGTTTCTGTGCTCTCTCTCATGCTTTCACACCCTGAAGTGTGATATCAGAACTGAACTCAGTATGACAACTGAGGCTGAACCAGTGTTTTGCCTAAGTTTAATATAACTTTTTTTGCTTTTGTGGTGCACACCCCAATTAGTACAGCAAAGGATGCTCTAATCATTTATTTACCTATCTCTCGATTTGTCACCTCCAATGATTTATGCACGTTTCTTTACACCTGTGCTATTGTTAGAATTCTACCGTTTATTTGGTATTGTGTTTCTGCATGCTACCAAAACTTCTCACTTTATCTTGTGTTCAAATTACTAATGTAAGTAGGCCAGGCATGTACCAGCAATGAATACATTAGGAATAGCTCATGGATCTACTCAGAAGTTTCATTGCTAAATTTTTTTTTGGAGGAAACTTTGTGCCATCATTGAATTAAAAAAAATGTAATACTTTCACAGTATGTGGAAGTGGCTGGTTAGGCCAGCATTTATTGTTCAGCCTAGATACCCTTGAGAAGGTATAGTGAACTGTTTTCTTGAACATATGTAGTCCATTTGGAGTAAGTACACCCTTAATGTTATTAGGAGCAAGTTCCAGGATTTTGACCCAGCAATGCTGCATGAAAGGCAATATATTTCCAAGTTAGGATGTTAAGTGGTTTTGAGAGGAATTTGTAGGTGGTGAAGTTCCCATCTATCTGCTGCCCTTGTCTTTTTGATTGTAGTGGTTGTGGCTTTGAAGTCACATGGAAAGTGCAGTTGATGTAGTTGAAGTCTTTTTTTCTTTTCTGCATTTTTGAGTATAGGCTGCATTGTTTGCTTGAACAATGCCTCATTGATCATAATTTATGGAATGCAGTGTTCCTGATTTTAGTGAAAAATAATAGTAATGTTGAATGGTGTGTAGATGTGAATTGATTTTAAGGATAAGTGAAATGCTGAAAGAGAATAAATGCCAAATATTAATGATTTCTTTCTTTTTACCTCAGATCCTGACATGTTTTTTAATTGAACAGAGGATAGTCCTTCTGTCAGCTGATTGGTCTTTGCTGACACTTGTTGCAGAATGTTTTGTTCTCTATCTTCATCCACTTCAGTGGCAACATACCTATGTGCCTATCCTGTCCAAAGGCATGATGGATTTTCTAATGGCACCAACAGCTTTTTTGATGGGCTGCCATGTTGATTACTTTAATAACATTAACTCTGTAAGTATTGTGATATATGTCTGTGTACATATATTTATAGATACTATCCCAGCCAATGGTATTACTGGGCAGGTCAGATTTCTGAGTGGAATCTGTTTTGATAAATGTAAGTTGTTTATTTTGTTTCTTTTTTTACTGTGGAATTCAGTCACTGAATGTATTCATGTGGCATCTAATGAACATTTAACAAAAATACTAAAAGTTTATTACACCGGAAAAGTACAATCTATATCACCTGATACAAGAACAATTGGAAAAACATTATTACAAACATCAAAAAAAAGATTCATTCTATTCCCAGAATTGGAGACACTCACCACCATGCCCTTATCTTTAAACTAAGACGACTTCTTCCTTTGGCATAACTGTAATTTGTTTCCTTTCAGCATTCACTCCATACTATATTCTTCATACTATATTCTTTTGTAAATGTCTCTCAAAGACCCTTTAAATAAATTGCTGACTTAGCACACTTATTATTTCACACTAGACTTCCCCAAATTACGTTTTAAAGGTTTTATAAGATGTCTTCTTCTTTGATACTTCCAGACTTCTAGAGCATTCTTTGTGCTAACCTTGATACCTTACATGACTTCTCCTTAGCCTTTGTCAGACTTTGACAGAGCTGCTAATAATGCTTCTGATGTAAGAACTTACTGTCTGTATTAACTTGCTCTGGCCCTCTCTCACTTTCTTTCTTTAGATTATAAAACCCAAGTCTGCAAACACTTTAACAATTATCTCCCAGGCAGATTGCATATTATTTAATGAAACACTCATAACTTCTTGTAAATGCTTGTAAAGATAATCAGAGGGTTAGATAGGGTGGACAGGGAGACAGGGCAAACACGAGGGGACACAACTTTAAAGTGAGGGGAGATAGGCATAAGACAGATGTCAGAGGTAGTTTCTTTACTCAGAGAGTAGTAAGGGTATGGAATGCTTTGCCTGCAAAGGTAGTAGATTCGCCAAGTTTAAGTGCATTTAAGTCGTCATTGGACAGGCATATGGACGTACATGGAATAGTGTAGGTGGGATGGGCTTCAGATTAGTATGACAGGGCGGCGCAACATCGAGGGCCGAAGAACCTGTACTGCGCTGTAATGTTCTATGCTACTTTGAACTCTCTGTTCAAAATTACTTTCTGATCTTCTTAAAAATAGATATCAGACTTTCACAGAACCGAAGACTAAAATCCATTTTTTCCGCTGTAGAAACCAAGTTCCTAAATAAATATAATATATTATTATATATTCATTACATATACCTTAAAATGTAAGGATAGTAGAATTTTAAAATATATATCTTTTCTCCTCTTTTCCTGATATCCATGAAAATGGGAAACGTTTCGGAGTTGAGATTAATAACAAGTAAAATATTACTTGTGTCTTGGCCCTTCCAGGAAGATTAATTGCCTCACTTGCTGCATCTACCAGAAGTTTTCTTTGATACCATTCCTGGTTCTTCAAGGTGACCAGAAAATAGAAATTTTGCTCTCTTGCATTGATCCTATATGCAGCATTGATCTTTGCAGTACTAACAGCATTACAATCAAATGACTTTTAAATTTGAAAATAGTACATTACGCTTACCTGGATGACTACAGCTCCAACAACACTTGAGAAGTTTACTATTTATTCACCCGCTGGACATGGGCATCATTGTCTGGTCTAGCATTTATTGCTCATCCCTAGCTGCCCTTGAGAAGGTGGTAGTAAGCTGCCTTCTCAAACTGCTGAAGGCTATGTACTTTCAGTAGATCCTCAATGCCATGAGTGAAGGACATACCAGGATTTCGTCCCAATGACACTGAAGGAATTACAGAATTGTTCCAAGTCAGGATGTGAGTGGCTTGAAGGAGAATTTGCAGATGGTGGTGTTCCCATGTATTTCATGCCCTTGTCCTTCAAGATTGTAGGAATCATGTTTTTGGAAGGTGCTGTTTAAGGTTCATCGAATTTCTGTAGTGCATCTTATAGATGGAACACACTTTTCTACTGCACGTTGGTGGTAGAGGGAGTGGATCTGGTGTCAATTTAGCAGTCTGCTTTGACCTGGATGGTGTCAGGCTTCTTGTATCTTAAGGAGCAGCACTCATCCAGGCAAATGGGTGCATTCCACCACACTCCTGACCTGTATCTTTGTAGATGGTGACTTGACACCATTTTGGACAAAGCATACTTGATTGTTTTGTTTGTTAATGGATGTATGCCATTCACACCCTCCACCACAGGTACAAGCAAACACCTGTGTGCACCATCTATAAGATATGCTGCAGAAATTCATCAAGGCTCCTTAGACAGGAGCTGAGGAACTTAACCAGGTTGATTTTGGAAATGTATGTTGCCTATTTCTAATTGCTTTTGAACTGGTTGACTTACTGTCTGTCCAGTGCTCTAGCATCTGGAGTATTGTGTGCAATACTAGTCATTGTACTTGCAGAAAGATGTTAATATATTGGAAGCAGTTCAGAGAAGGTTGACTAGGTTAGAATCTGGAATAAGTGGTTGGCCTTCTGAGGAATTGCTAGACAGACCCGGCCTGAACCATCTGAGGTTTAGAAGAGTCCGAGAGTAGTTAATTAAAACAGAAAAGATCCTGAGCGGACTTGACCAGGTGGTTGTGGAAAAGATATTTTTTCTTGTGGGAGAATCTAGAACGCAAGGTCATAGTTTAAAATAAAGAATCATCCATTTAAGATAGAGATGAAGAAATTTTTTTTAATCAGAGTGTTATGAGATTTTTCCTTTCCACAAAAGACAATGGATGCAGAATCTTTAAATATTTTTAAGGCAGAGCTGTTAGTTTCCTGATTACCAAAAGGACAAATATTACCGAGAATATACAGGAATGTAGAGTTGAGGTTAAAAACAGGTCAGCTATGTCTTATTTAATGGTGGAACAGGCTTGAAGGGTTGAGGGGCCTACTCCTATTTCTTGCTCGTATGGCAACACCTTCCAAAACTGTGACCATTGCCATTTAGAAGAGCAGCAGATACATTGGACAACAATGACTATATAGCAGTACCCAACACCTGCAAATTTCCCTCCAAGCCACTCACCATCCTAACTTAAATTGCTGTTCCTTCAGTGTCGCTGGGTGAAAATCCTGGCACTTATTTCCTGACAACATTGTCGGTGTCCCTTGGCCAAAGGGACTGTGATGGATTAAGAAAGTGGCTCACTGTTACCTTTTCAAGGGCAGCTAGGGATGTACAGTATATGCTGGCCCACTTAGAAGAGCCACCATACAATGTATGAACTATAAAAAGCTGTAGCTGGTCTTGTTATGAGGAGCAAAGAAATTGAGTATGTGCTGCTCAAGTTAGCTGACAAAACCTGAAGAAATGTAACTCAATTTAAACAACTTGAAAAATAATTTGGAAGTCTTGATCATTTGGGTATATTGTGAGTCTCCACCAGAGAGATCCCTCAAAACAATCCAAGTTTCCATCGATTGAAAGTTAAGATTGCTGGATATTGTTGTGAATGAGGTAAATCAAACTTCTATTTTTCTTGCATTCTATGCACAAGCAGAAGTGTTTCCTTTTTCTCTTTTGAATCAGGCCATGCTTCCCTCAAATATTCTGTGTGGAGTTTGCACATTCTCCCTGTGTCTGCGTGGGTTTTCTCCCACAGTCCAGAAATGTGCAGATTAGATGGATTAGCCATGTTAAATTGCCAGTGATGTCCAGGGACATGCAAGTGGGTGGATTAGTCATAGAGATGTACAAGACGGAAACAGACCTTTCATTCCAACTCGCCCATGCCGACGAGATATCCTAACCTAATCTAGTCCCACTTGCCAGCACCTGACCCATATCCCTCTTAACCCTTTCTATTCATATACCCATCCAGATGCCGTTTGTACTTGCCGTTTGCAATTGTACTAGCATTCACCACTTCCTCTGGCAGCTCATTCCATACACATACCACCCTCTGTGAAATAGTTGTCCCTTGGGTCTCTTTTATATTTTTCCCTTCTCACCCTAAACCTATGCCCTCTAGTTCTGGACTCTTCCACCCCAGGGAAAATACTTTGTCTATTTATCTTATCCATGCCCCTCATGATTTTGTAAACCTCTATAAGGTCACCCCTCAGCCTCTGACGCTCCAGGGAAAACAGCCCAAGCACATTCAACCTCTCCCAAAGCTCAAATCCTCCAACTCTGGCAACATCCTTGTAACCCTGGCATTTCCCAGATTTACAGGTATAGGATGGGGTTGGGTCCGAATGGGATGATCTTTGAAGGTTGTTGTGGACTTGATGGGCTGAATAGCCTGTTTCCACACTGTAGGGTGTCTTTGAAATGCAGGCACATAGAACTAGTTTAGTTTGGGGAAACTTGGTCAGCATAGACAAGTTGAACTGAAGGGTCAATTTCTATGCTGTATGATTCTATGCATATGCCTACAAGAGTCCAGTTTGTAAAGTGACCAGCATTAAACTATCTTGAGGTTAAATCAGAAGTATAGTTTATTCATACTTTCAAATCTGGGGAATAATTGTTGTAACGTAGACATAGAGTCATATAAGGAAGAAAAAGAAATGGAAATGGGTTACAATAAAAAATAACTTAAATGATATTTTTAAAGTCGAAAATGTGGACGGTTAATTCCTGTAGAAACACCAATTCAGGCATGTTGAGCTAACCAAGATTTGGAGAGTGATTTTCAGCTAACCAAGGCAGAGTTACATCATTCATTTTGAAGTTAATTAATGTAACATTGATGTGTAGAGACTTGGTCCACTTTTAAGTCTAATTCGGGGTTTCTTTCTGAACTAGTTTTGAAGCAGCTTACTTGGACTTGAGACAAGCTGGGCTACTGACCTTGGTCTGCTGATGGTCTTGTAGATTCAAATCACTTGGACAGTCAAAGAAGTCTGGTTGTAACAAGCTGGTTGAATTCATAGCAGACTGAAGCAAGGGTATCCAGAACTTAAGATTAATCAAAACTCTTGGCCTATGAAATGTTTGTGTCAGAGTTTCTGGATCAGCCAGTGTCTATGTCCTGGTCAAGACCATTGTTTATTGTGAGACCTGGATAGTCAGCCATTAGCACTTTGCAGGTATAATGAATTTTGATAGCTGTCTTTATTTACCAGACTCTGCTGATAAGTCATGTTATGGATTATTGTTTTACGTTTGCTGACTGCAAGACCCACACAATACAAGATTTGAGGAGGTTGGTGTCTGAGTTTTAGCCTGGTAACTTTCAAGAATTGTAGTTAGCTTACATGGTGTGATCAATGGTAAGCACATTTTAGTCCAGCAAAGTCCATTTTAAAACATAAAGAAGAAATTAGATTTTAAACCAATTTATGATCTCATCATGTCTTTTATTGACCTGACCATATGACAAGAAAGAAAATAGTTAGTTTGTCATCCATCTGATATGGAAATGGCCATTTCCTGTATCTAAGAGTTCAGTATTTTAATTTTTAAAAAATGTTCAGGACAATAAATAGAACAATATAAACTACCGCATTCCAGAAAATTTTAAAGAAAATTGTATTGAATTGAAACAATTTAAATCATATGTATAAAGTCTAAAATTTACTTTATTTGCTCTTAATTATATAGGAAATTGAAGGCTTAATATTGGTGAACATCGATGAAGGAACTATTAAATCATCAGACTTGTCAGATATCAAAATAGATATGCCTGAAATTCCTTTAGAAGCAGCAGAGTGTTTTATACAAAGGTAAATATAATGGAAAGACTGTCTTGTTATTTTTACTTTTTGCTATAATTGTGGTTTGAAATAAGAAAAGAACGTCTTAAAAAAAAACAAGGATGGCTGAAGGTTTACTACATGTTTTGAAAAAACAAACCTGACACTGATAGTAGGTATCTTTTATACAGCTGCTTATTCATTGAAGTGTAGTTTGTATAAAAGCTGGAACCTTGGAATTGTGTACAGATGGAGCTTTGGCTGGCAACAAGTCACAGAATGATTTGTCGACTAGTGAAAAGTTATCAATAACCAATCTTCAGCCTGCCAACAGCCATATGATCGGTTTAATTTTTTTTATTCTCTTGGGCATGTGCATGGCTGCCTGCCAATATGTATTGTCTGACCCTAGTTGCCCTTGAGAAGGTTGTGGTGAGCTGTTTTCTTGAGCCACTAGAGTCCATGTGCTGAAGTTAGACCAACAATGTTGTTAGGGAAGAAATTCCAGGATTATACTCTGCAACAGTGAGGGAATAGAGATATATTTTCAAGCCAGGATGGTGAGTGGCTTGGATTGGAATTTGCAGGTGGTGTGATCCCTTGTTCTTCCAGTTTGAAGTTGTTGCCTGCTTGGAAAGTGCTGTCTAAGGATCTTTGTCAAATTTCTGCAGTGTATCTTGTAGGTAATACACACTGAAGCTACTGAGTATTGGTGGTGGAGGAGGTGTAGATGTGGGGCCACTTAAGTGGGTTGCTTTGGCCTGGATGGTGTCAGGCTTCTCTGAATGCTGTGGGAACTACACTAAACCAGGCAAGTGGTGAGTATTCAATTACACTCTTGACTTGTGCCTCAGACTTGTCAGATATCAAATTAGACATAGCTAAAATTCCTTTTGGAAGGAGCAGAATGTCAGTGAGCAAGTTATTACTGAGAAGGTGCTGTTTGATATCACTGTTGATGACACTTTACATCACTTTATGGATGATTGGGAATAGACTGGTGCAGTAATCCACTGGTTTGGATCTGTCCTGCTATTTGTGTATGGGACAAACCTGGGCAATTTTCTACATTATTGAGTAGATATCAGTAGTGTACAACTAGTGTACCGGAACAACTTGGCCAGGGTTGAGGAAAGCTCTGAAGCACAAGTCTCCAGTACTGCTGCCGGAATGTTGTTAGGGCCCATAACCTTTGAAATATCCAGTGCCTCCAATGTGCCGTGAATCAAATTGGCTGAAGACTGGTACCTGTGATGCTGGGAACCTGTTGAGGAGGCTGAGTTTAATCGTCAACTTTGTGCTTCTGGCTGAAGTGAGTCAAATAAGCGCAAGGTGATCTACAGTCAGTTTCCCATCTGATGAAATGGATGATAATGACTTCAAACAGAAATCTTCATTTGTGGTCTAACCCTCTTTAATAAACCAAGAAACATACTCTGAGCTTGAGCATGAATATAATCAGCAGCCTTCCCACAACCTCCACTCTCACCCATTTCATTTCTCCTCCTTCTGTCCTTGTGGAGGAGAGCCCTCTCCCATACCATACACAGACATGCACACGTTCATTTCGTGACATGCTTCAGCCTTATCTTCAGGCTGAGCTCTCCCTTCATTGAGGATGGGGTTATTTGTGGAGCTTCTTCCTTTAGTGAGTTGTGAATGGTGGTGGATAATTAAACAACTTGATGTGGCAAGACTGCATAATTTAGATTTGATCCTTTCGGTTATGGGATTGCTTAGCTATGTCAGTCACTTGGTGCTAATGCTGTTGGCAAGCATGTAGTCCTGTTTGGTAGCTTCCCCAGGCTGACACCTCATTTTTAGCTATACCTGCGGCTGCTCATGATATGCTCTCCTGCACTCTCCATTGAAACAATTTTTATGGTTATGGTTGAATAGGGAATATGCCAGATCAAGAGGTTGCAGATTATGTTATAGAGTATGATTTCTGCTGCTGTTGATAGCTACTGTGCCTTATGGATGCCCAGCATTGAGTTGCTGGATTTGTTTTAAATTTGTCTGATTTGCCATGGTGATAGTGCCATACAACACGGTGGAGGGGATTCTCTGTCTGAATACTGAATTTTGTCTCTATAACTGTACAAATGTCATTCATATTAATACTGTCATGGACAGATGCATCTGTTGCAGGCAGCTTGGTGAGATGAGGCCATCTTTCCCTCTTGATGGTTTCTGCACTACCTGCTGCAGATCCAGTCTCGCAGCTGTTATTTAGGACCTGACCAGTTCCAACAGTAATGCTGTTACCGAATCACTCTTGGTGGTTGACATTAAAATTCCTCTACCCAGAGTACATTTTGTGCTGCTGCCGCTGTCATTACTTCCGCCAAGTGTTGCTCAACATGGAGGATCATGTTGATGATTCATCAGCTAAGGGAGCATTGTACATGGTAACCAAGAAGAGGTTTCCTTGTCTAAGTTTAACCTGATCCCAGAGACTTCACGAGGTCCAGAATCAATGTTGAGGACTCCCAGGGTGACTCCCTCCTGACTGCATACCACTATGCTACCACCTCTGCTGGGTCTGCCCTGCCAGTAGGTATTAATTTTTAAAAGGTCTGAAGTGTGCTGCTTTTCTGCTCATTTTAATGTGGCTCACTTGGAATTGATATCCCTTGCTATGAAATGGACAAATCCTTCAAAACTTTTCCTAGCTTTTACTAACCTTTTATTTAAAGTTGTACCCTTCATTTGAATCCTTTATTTTCTTACAATTTAATTACATTAGAAATTGCTTTATTGGTTTTGATTCTAACTCAAAAATTTTGTGCCTGCCTAATGCAAATAGCTATATTTCATGAAGTGATAATCAACCTATTATCTCAAGCTAAATTACTTCAATGGGTGTTTAATTTGAACTAGTTAGATGGTATGCAATTTGATCAATCTTTTTATTATTTGGAATTGGATTGACAATTTTGGAATGCTAATTGGAATTTATTGCAATTCTGTCAGGAATTCTTGATGAAGAGCTTATGCTGCCTGACCTACTGTGCTTTTCCAGTGCCGCATTTTTTGGCTCTGATCTCCAGCATCTGTAGTCCTCATTTTTTCCCCACAAGAGACAAGTCCAGCTCAAAATTTAAGACTACCAGTCTGGTATTACAATATACACAATAGCTGTGGACAATAAGATAATCTGTTGATAATTGTTTTAAATTGCTATGTTATAATAACTTGCATCATTTACTAATTAACTTTTTGTTTGTTTCCTCTGTGCAAGATACCTCCAATGTCATAAGGATTCATATTATTAAAGATGGTATATGTATTCCACTATTCTTGAGTCTTTTGATTCTTCGGCTAAAGAAAAATATTTTAAAAACTCTTCTTTTTCAGGACAGAAAGTCTACAGTTGTATTATGATCTGGAATTATCTCACTTGGGTTCCAGCACAGACATTTCAGAGTTACGCATGCGCAGAAGGGAATGGCAACAGAACCTGAACTTTCAAATTCAGCAAATATCCTTGGAACTGATGGTTAACATCTTCAGGTACGAATGACTTCAGAAACACTTCTTTATGGAATTCACCACTGAACTGTTACTTAATTTTAAACTATTACCTAAAAGTTTAAAAATACACACCACAGGCCCAGAGGATTTTGGGTAAGTATCTTGCTGCTTAGTCAGGCCAAACGAGAATGGCTCAGGCCAGTTGACCATTTCAGGGGTGGTGAAATAAAAGTATTTGGAGATTAAATGCAGATTATCAGTTGTGATTTTTGAAATAAAGTGATGAAGAAACTCAGAAAGCCTAGCAACATCTATGGAGGGAGAAACAGAGTTATTATTTCAGTCCAGTATGACTCCTCTTTAGAGTTTCAAAGCGTGATGTCAGTATGGTACATACATCACACAATATGTTTCCTGTCATCACGCACGATGTCACAAGTGATATACATCTGTGTTTCTAGATCCATCATTGTTAAGTAGACAATTGAGAAATTTCATTTTCCTAGACATCCAGGAAAAAGTTCTAGTTATTTCGTAAATAAATCTTTGAAAAAGTGGAATTTTATTAGTGGAAATTCATTCAATTCAAATGAATGATTCCTCAGTGCTTATCATAATTATAATGGCAAACTGCTTGGTTGAAAGTGTCATGTATGCTAAGCAAGGAAAAGAAAGACAATATCCATCTCAATATTGTCACAGTTGCATAAGTGGTCTTGCTTGAAATCAAGTGCTTACCTCTAAACTGTTTTACTATATATATTTTTTAAAAAGACCTTTCCCTGGTAAATGCACATGAGAAAATACAAAATGGAATTGTATCAAATATTAAAAGTACTGCAAAATTTCTAATGTCAATTTTTTTTCCTTTGGTTGTGACGCTTATTTTCTAAGTTACTTAAACCTATTTTTTTTACAAAAAGTTACTACTGTTCTTAATAAACACAGAAGGTGCTGGAGAAATTCAGCAGGATTTACAGTATTCCAATGAACTTTGGACTCAATGTTAACTCTGTTCCTCTCTCTCTATAGGTGCTGTATATCTGCTGAATTTCTTCACACTTAATCTTTTTATCTCAGAACTCCTGTATCCTCAGTATTTTGCTTTTGTTTTTGATTTTGCATTGGAATAGTTTGTCTTAAATCCATGAGCATAATTTTAACTTGTATACATTGAGTGTCAAAATATAAAAATCCTCACTGTAGAATTTACAACACCATTATTTTTGCAGGGAAGTATCAGACTTTCTTAATTATGAATATCGCGTCTTCAACAGTGAAGAATTTTTGAAGACCAGAACCAATTCTGATCGGTCTTTTTACAAAAAGGTAATAATTTAAAAATGATATCTGCGTACGAAAATTATACTAATACAATGGACAATTACATTTTTCATTATAGATGGGAACCATTTGGTCTTGTCTTACAGCTTTCTCATGCAGATAGGTTATCAACTCTAACTTGGTTTCAGTACTGTTTCCCTGTCCCCTCTAGTATATTTTGATTTTCTAATTCTAGTTTCTTCTTAATGTCAAGAATGAATTCCAACTTGAAAATTCATTTCATATTCTTGCAGACCTTTTACAGAAAAAATCCCTGAGCGTCTCTTTTATTTTTCTAGAACTAATTTTGAATACTGTAGCACTAATTCTGTTCATTAATTGTTCATTGTTGCCAATTAACTAATGAGTGGAAAAATCTTTTACTTACGTTCTGAAAGTTACTAATCTTTTGAAGTTTGATGTTCTTATTTTTGCATGTTCCCCACTTAATCTTTTCTGTTGATCCTAGTGAATTCATATTACATGTTTTCAGTAGCCCCAAAATGCCTTTTTACTTTGTTTGAGAACTGTACATAGTATTCCAAATGATATGGCCTAACCAAAATCTTGTACCTTGCGCTCAGATACTTGAGATCTACTTGCTCTATCAGTCACACGTTTACTATTTGTTCTTTTTGTTTTTCTGTTATTTCTCACACTCTAAGGTATTTCTGTTCCTTAAATTCTTTTCCATCCAGTTGAGAATAGCATTCCGTTCTTGCTGGTTTTTGGTAGAATATAATTCCAAAAAACATGAGATTTCCTGTGTTGTTATTATTAATAGTATTTCAAATTAAAGTATTTACATTAATGTTTATTTCAGTCATGTTTCAAAGAAATATGAATATCATGTGGCTATTAATCTAGATTTTTAAAATAATGAAGGGACATGAGATGGGCTCGAACATGGATAATGCAAGCTAGATTGTTTGGTACAATAATATATCAAAAACTCAAGGAAATAAATACATTGAGGAAACAAAACATCAACTTGGCATATTGAATAACTTTATAATTTACACAGGAGGTGTTTTTCTTTGTGTTATGCATTTATGAAGATTGGGATCAAAGGTTTACGAAATGTGGTTTGGTAAAACTTTAGGGCAATTATGGTAGTTTAGTAAACTTGGTATGCAAAAAGAAGTCACTTTAATTAAGTCTTCGTTAATTAAATCAAATGAAGCAACCAAATAATGATGAAGTCTTGTGGTGAAAAGAAGAGGGGAGACACTATATATCAAATATTCGTACAAAGTAATAAGCTTACAAAGAAGAGGGAGAATGCCTAACATAGACAGGAAAGTAAAGGTAATTGTCTTTTTAAATTTTGAGTCCTTCATGTTGCTTTGTCTCTTCAACACTGGTAAAGTTTTCAAATCTTGAGTTTTCAGTGAACCATTATTACTCCAAGTTTCTTATTAAGGTTAGAAGTCACACAACACTAGGTTATTGTCTTAACAAGTTTATTTGAAATCACAAGCTTTCAGAGTGCGGCTCCTATCTGACAAAGCAGCAGTGCTGTGAAAGCTTGTGATCTGAAATAAACCTATTGGACTACAATCTGGTGTCATGTTACTTCTAACTTTGTCCACCTCCAGTCCTCGACATCATGGCTTTTTAAGAGTGAGAGAGAGAGACTTCCAGGATAGTGTGTTTCAATTCCTGCTTACAGTTCCATTTATGCTTTTATTTGCCTTACTGCCCGGAAACATTTTTTGATGAAGGTCGGTTTATATTGTCCTGAATTTGCTCATTGTTTTTTCCAAGTTGAATACTCCATAGCCAACCTTTTATCGCAAACTGTAACTTGCAGAAAGGTGCAAATCAGTTCAGAGACGCAGGTCTGAGTTTCAGTAACGTTTTAGAACCATTTTAATTTTGGATCAGAGTGATTCTTGTTTACTAATAGTTTCATGAACATGCCTCAACTTGGTCAAGTAATTGCAATAGCTGTTTTAGATAAGCAGTTGACTTTTTAAAAAACTATTATAGTCCATGACAGTCTGAAGTATTCAAGGCAGATGATTTAAGTTGAATATTGATGGTCCAACTGAATTATTATCATAATTTCTAAAACAATTTTGTTATTGCAAATTCTAGGTTTTGGAGACATATATATTCCATTCTTTCCTTAAAGCTCGCTTGAGTGGAAAGATGGATGCTTTCAGCTACGCGGAACTCACCAGTTGCTCCGAAAATGACAGGTAAAACTATGAACGAACATTTTTTAGAAATTGCAATTCTTCAAAGAAAGTATGAAAAATATCATAGTCCATTTAAGTAGATCCTAAATCAACAGTTTAACTGAAAATAATGGCATTATTTAGTACTACTTGAAATTAAACATGGAATCCTCATCCAAAGAAACCTGAACAAGATTTCAGTGGTAACTGACATTAATACAGTTTTGTAATTTCCCACCAGATAGCTGATAGGTTTTTCAACTAGCAGTATGTTATGTTATATAGATGAACTGAACTGTTTGTTTGGTGATGGTAATGAAATTTGTACAAAGATGTTAGTTTTGTGTCCAAAGTAATTTGAATGGGAGCTTAGTGGTGACAGAATAAGTTTCAACACTTACTTTCTGAAAGCTGAGATTTGTGGTGCAGTTTATTTGAGAACACTTAATTAAATTTTGTTTTGTAGTTATTTCCAGGCTTCCAACTTTCAGAGTTAAAAGTTGAATATCACATTTAAAGCCATGTTACTTTAAATTTATTTTCTAAACCGTTACTTCTAAACCTGTCCACATCACCATTGGTGAGAATTCAGCATTTCAGAGATTGTGGTTATAAAATAATTTCCTATCCTCTGATATGGTGCACCTTTACAACATGCTGTGTTTCTATTATGACAGTTTAACACTTTGGCATTTAAAACTGTGCCAATTTACAATAATACATTCGGCTGTTATAGTGTATAGCTAACAATCTGTGGTAAAGAGTAATAAGTTTTACTTTTTTAGTGAGCTGCATTGGTGATTTATTTGGAGCATTAAGAAACTAAATTTTACATGGTAATGTATCATGGCAAAACATCTTTAGTTTTCTCACTGCTACCTTGTTACTCTTTTCACTTCTGATAGCAGAATGGAACTTGAATCTGGTTTTCTCCAACTAGATTAATCTAAATCAGGAACAAAAACAAATTGCT
The DNA here is from genome assembly GCF_037043375.1 of Chiloscyllium plagiosum. Taxonomy (NCBI): domain Eukaryota; kingdom Metazoa; phylum Chordata; class Chondrichthyes; order Orectolobiformes; family Hemiscylliidae; genus Chiloscyllium; species Chiloscyllium plagiosum. The sequence continues at coordinate 127,873,752 of NW_028270142.1, read as the reverse complement.
GGAAAAATGGAGCAGATTTGGCAACATCTGGGGTGAGAAAGCAGAGTTAATGTTGCGGTCCAGTGATGCTTTTTCGGATAATTAAGCCCCATTATTCATGTTAACAAGTTATCACAAATGTGTGACTGCCCAATTAAGCCACCTGATGGACAGTTTGCCTGATGGACAATTGTTTAGGACAAAAGTAATTCACACCAGGCTTAGTCATTAACAGGAAAATAACTACTTATTGTAAACAAAAATATTCTTGAATAAATAGAAAAACAATTTACTAATCTACAACAATGTGACTTGTTTTATCCCTCTTTAAAACCTCAATACACACATTACTTCACATATAGAGGATTACCTAACCAACAGAAAGCAGAGAGTCAGGATAAATTAGTCTTTTTCTAGATGGCAGGATATAGCTAGTGGGGTGCTGCAGGACTTGGTTGTTGGGACCTCACCTATTTACAATCCATATCAATGACTTTGATGTGGGGATAGAAAGTATGATAGCCAAATTTTCAGATGACATGAAAATAGGTTAGCTAAATGGGTCAAAATTTGGCCCATGAATAAATTAGATTTTTCATTTTGGTCAGATAACAAGTAGTTTGCTATCTAAATGAGAAAATCTTAATACTTTGATGCAGAATGATTTGGATGACCTCGTGCATAAATTGCAGAAAGCTAGTGCAGGTACAGCAGGTAAGAAGGAAAGCAAATGGAATTTTGGAATTTATTGCGAAAGGAGTGATATATAAAGTAAGGAGGTGTTGCTGCAACAGTACCAGGCATTAATGAAAATGTACCTGGAGTATTGCAAACAATTTTGATCTCTTTACTTGAGGGGGGAGGGGGTTGTTGTCATTATGTTGGAGCAGTTCATGGGAAGTCCACTAGATTGAATCCAGAGATTAGGAGTTTGTCGTAATGAAAATAATTGAGCAGTTTAGGCCTATATTTATTATAGATTAGAAAGATGAGAGGAGATCTAATTAAGGTATAGAAGATGCTAAAGGGGATTTGACAAAGTGGAAGTAGAAAAGATGTTGTCTTATTTAGGCCAATCTAGAATAAGAGGTTACACTTTTACGGTAAGGATAACAGATGTAAAATAGAAGTGACGAGAAATTACTTCTCTCAAAGTGTCATGACTCTGTAGAAACCCTACCCAAGAATGCAGTAGATTGCTGGGACATTGAGTAAATTCAAGGAGATAGATACTATTAATTAGTAATGGGATGAAGAGTCATGGAGAACATGCAGAAAAGTGGAGTTGAGATCAGCCAAGATCATATTAAATGAGAGCGCATACTCAAGGCTGAATTGACTACTAAACCAAATTCTGTTGATCAAAATCCAGACTGCATAACCTGGATAAGTTGTTTCAGTCCTTTAGATTCTTAGTAATGATGATATGATGTTGTCTGCTGAGCTCTGGTTGTTCTTCAGTTTAGTAGCCAGTTGGGTAGACCTTTTGTTCTATTAAAATTCTTCTGTTTCAGAGACTTCAAATTTTGTCATTTTTACTCAAAAGAGAAGGGTTATAAAATTTTGTTTTTGCTTCTGGATGTCTTCAAGAGCACCACAATCATAGCTCTGTAACAAGCTGCAACTAGCTCAAAACCAAGTTGTGGTGGTGAGACAGTCTTTCCTTAACTGAAAGACTTCTGGTGCCACTCTTTCATAAAGTATCCACTTCTTCAAAAATTAGTAGGTCTTGTGAAATTCAAGTGTATTCCACACAACCCTATTTGACCCTGATGTTGCACAAAATCTCCCTGGTAACTTTTAGTTACATAATAGTGACCAACTTTTTATTCTCCAGTTTAAAGTTCAAAGGGAAAAATCTGATTTAATTTTTTTTTGCTGTTCCATTTACTAAATTCATTGCATCAAGTTTTTTTATTCATTCATGGGATGTGGGCTAGCCAGCGTTTATTCTCCATCCCTCGTTGTCCTTGAGAATATGGTAATGAGCTGCCTTCTTGAACTGCTGCAGTTCATATGCTGTAGGTTCACCCACAATGCCTTTAGGGAGGGAATTCCAGGAATTTGACTCAGCAACACGGAAGGAATGGCAGTATATTTCCATGTAGAAAAGGTGAGTGGCTTGGAGAGGAACTTGCAGATGGTTGTGTTCATTGTTGCTTTTATCTTTCTAGATAGAAGTAGTTGTGAGTTTGAAAGGTGCAGTATAAGGATCTTTGGTTAATTTCCGAGCACATTTGTAGATATTACACAGTGCTGCTACTAAGCTTTAGTGGTGGAGAGAGTAGGTGCTTATGGTTGTCGTGCCAATCAGGTGGGCTACTTTGTCTTGGATGGTGTCAAGCTTCTTGAGTGTTGTTGGAGCTGCATCCATTCAGGCAAGTGGCATGCATTCCATAACACCCAGAGTTGTGTATTTGCAGGTATTGGACAGCCTTTGGCGAAGCAGGAGGTGAGTTATTCGCTGCAGAATTCCTCGCCTCTGACCTGCTGTTGTAGCTGTTGTTTATGTGACAAATCCAATTGAATTTCTGGTCAATGGCAGAAAATTAATAGTGGCGGGTTCAGTGATGATAATACCATTTGAATGATAAGGGGCAGTGGTTAAATTGTCTCTTCTTGGAAGTGGTCATTGTTTGGCATTTGTGTGTTTTGAATATTACTGGTCATTTGTCTGACCAAACCTGAATATTGTCCAGATCTTGTCACTTTTGAACATGGGCTGCTTCACTATCTGAGGAATTGCAAATGGTGTTGAACATTGTGCAATCATTGGTGACAATGCCTACTTCTGACTTTATGATGGAGAGAAGGTCACCAGTCAAAACCTTTAGGCGGTAGATAAAAGGTTTGTATTTAGTTTTGGTACAGTTTAAAAATTACTTTGTGGTTTTATCAGCTTGGAATAAATCAGTCTGATGTGTTACTGTGTCATGCATGCTGAATCTATTTGCCTTCAGGAGGATGTTAAGTCATTTGACTTGTATTTACCAGCGTGCTGAGTATTCTATTGTAATCAGGTGATTGACATTATTCTAGAGGAAAGATGCTAGCTAGTCCGCGGAGGCCCACAATGGAAGAAATGGCCATGAAGAGGGAGCGCAATTCTGACTTCTTCATGATTAAACGACTTGTTGCAAGCATGCCAAATCTACCAGTGGACACCTTGCACGATTTTTCGATTGTCCATCGGTCTATGGGGAAGAACAAGCATGAAAATGGTATTAAAATCTATTGACAAATATTCATTTAAGAAAGATATACATTTTCCAAAGTTAGCTGTTTACCTGCATCAAGACAGATTTTTTCATTATACTTTTATATTCCTGTAATTACTAAATTTTAATGGCTGTTTCCGTTAACCTTCGGTAGTTTATGTGAAACTGCTGCATACCAAAAATGTAATGGTTTGGAAAGGGGTGACCTTCTAAAAGTTTATAAAATTTATGAAGGGCATGGATAGGGTGAATAGCCAAGGTCTTATCCCTAGAGTAGGGGAGTCCAAAACTAGAGGGCATAGGTTTAAGGAGAGAGGGAAAAGATATAAAAGGATTGAATGAGCTGCCAGTGGAAGTAGTGGAGGCTGGTACAAATTACTACATTCAAAAGATATCTAGATGGGTATATGAATAGGAAGGATTTAGAGGGATATTGGCCAAATGCTGGCAAACGCAACTAGATTAATTTAGGATATCCGGTCAGCATGGACAAGTTGGACTGAAGGATCTGCTTCCATGCTGCACATCTTTGTGACTGTATGACTCTATGACCACCCAAAGCCAACTTATGAGGGTGAAATATGATTTAATTATATATGTACAATTTGAAAGGTTATCTTTTGATTGAATATTTTTCATTCTTCGACAGAACTACAGTTTTGTCACTTATTGTGACTAGGTTGAAAATTCTTTAATAGATTATGTGGAAGAGATAATGATGGCTATCTCATAGATTAAAAAGTCTCTAGCTTGAAACTGATTGAAAACATTGTCATGTATCATTGTCATGAATGATTTTGATGCTCAGTGTTCACTTAGGGCAGTTCCATGTAGTCCAGTTATTCAAAAGAAACTCAACAGGTCTGATATGGGTCCCACCTATATCTATGCTGAAAATGTGTTGCTGGAAAAGCGCAGCAGGTCAGGCAGCATCCAGGGAACAGGAGAATCGACGTTTCGGGCATAAGCCCTTCTTCAGGAAAGCTTATGCCCGAAACGTCGATTCTCCTGTTCCCTGGATGCTGCCTGACCTGCTGCGCTTTTCCAGCAACACATTTTCAGCTCTGATCTCCAGCATCTGCAGACCTCACTTTCTCCCCACCTATATCTATACCTATGTGGCATACTCCTTGTTCCAGTCCTACTCAGAACTTCGCCAACACTTCGTTCTTTGGTACAATTGATGATGTCATCAATGCTGCTTCCTTTTCTCATTGGGAATTTGAAAAATTAATCAGTTTTCATTGAATCAATCATAGAATCACTACAGTATGGAAGCAGGCTGTTTGGCCGATTGAGTCCTCATTGATTCTCTGAACAACATCCCACCCAGACACATCCCCTACCCTATTCTTGTAACCTGACATTTCCCATGGCTAACCCACCTAGCCTGTACTTCCCTGCCTGGACTTTACTGTTTCCATTTCTGGAGATAGGCTGTTCACTAATATCCATTACACATACAAACACACACACTCCCAAAGTGATATTGACTATATTTTCTTATATTCTGCGTCCTGTAAGGACTCCATTCAATTATCTCAGTTTCTCTGTTACCATTGCATCTGTTCCAATGATATCCCCTTCTACAGGGTATCTTCAATATCCTCATTTTTTTTTCCTGAACTGAAAATTAAACTTTCATTGCACTCTCAGCCATGTTAGATTCATTTCCTGCATTTCATTTCCTTTCTTCTCCTCCCTCCCAGAACAATGAGAGAGTATCCATGATCCTCTAGTTTCAAAGGATCGTCTTCTGCTATTTCCACTGCCTCCAACAGGATGCACACACCAACCGTACTTTCCCCTCTCTTGGCAGCATTTTGCAAGGTCTGTTCCTTCCTTGATACCTGGGTCTATTCTTCCAACACTCCTAACATCCCTCATTCAGATTTTGGCACCTCCTAATTTCAAAATCTGTAACATTTCCTCTTTTACCACCTCCCTTCTCACTATCCAAGATTCAAACACATCTATAGTTGAAGCAGTGGTTTACTGGTACTTCATTCAATCTGTATTTGCTGCTCACAATACTCAGTCTCTGCCACATCGGTGAGACCAAACACTGACTGGATGGCTGCTTTATTGACCATCCTGTCTTTAAAAATACACACTCTTCCATTTGCTTGCACTTCAATACATAATTGTGCTGTCATGCTAACAGTTCTGTCATGGGTCATCTACTGTGCTCCGACAAAGTCCAGTGCAAGCTTGTGCAAAATCAGGTGCTCTTTCTCTTTGGACACTTTAGTCATCAGGACTTGACATTGAGTTCAACCACTTCAGAGCATGAACACTGTCCTCCATTTGGTTACACTTTCTTCCCTGCAGAGCTGTCAGGAGAGCTGACCTATTTTTTCTGTTGTTGACACCTACCATTAACACCTATCTCTACTACAGTTAGCAATCCCTTTGTTTTTTTGCTTTGGGCAATTTCTTCATCTGTTCCACTCACTTCTTATTTCCTTTGTCAACAGCATAAAAACAATCATTTTACAGGAAATGAATCTAACATTCTCTGCAGTTTTGAAGAGAAGTCATATGAGGTTTGAAATGGTAACTTTGTTTCTGTTGCCACAGATACTACCAACCTCCTGAATTTCTTTGTATTGATTTCAGATCTCCAGCTTCCACTGTACTTTGCCTTCATTTGAAGCTTAACTAAGGTTTTCAAAATCCAGCTGTTAGGGGAAACTAGTTGTCAACTATCTTTGCTGGAAACTATGCAATCTATTGCAAAATGTTACTACTATATATTGATAATGTATGCAGCATATCTGTAAAACTTCAATTGTCTTATAAGACAAGTGCATTGAAGATACATGTAGTTTCAAGTTATAGCTTGATGAAATGAAAGTAATTTTCTCAGATGAGAGTACCTTTCAATGAAGTAGCCCTCCTTTCAATGATTTTGAGAATGCAAGTAATTAGTGGATACCTTGCAAAAATAAATGCGTTGAGATGAGAAATATTGAATAGACATTACATTGAATAATTTATAATTAATGTACAATATATTTCTTTCAGCTTTAAAAAAGAGCATGAAATCAACAAGATTCAAGTTGCCAGAGTTTAGTTGCCCTCTGACATATTCCAGTGTGATTGACTGGTATACAGAATTTGCCATCTTGTTAAGCAAAGCCATGAGTTCCACAGGGCCAGAAAACTCAAGTCTCCTGGCAAGATATTACTATCTTCGTGGGTTGGCTTATTTGATGCAGGAAAAGTTTCAAGAGGCACTTTCAGATTTCCAGAATCTTTACAAGACTGACCGTGACATTTTCCCTAAAGAACTTGTAAAGAAAGTGATTGGTGCAATGTCTCCAGCTCAACGCAAACATGCAAGTCGAAAGTCAGAACTAAAGCGACTTATTAGCATAATGTTAGAGAAAGAAGGAGATATGACTGCATCTGATGAACATGTGAAAACTTTTCAGCTCCCTAAAACCCACATGCACCAAGATGATTTTTTGAAACGCATCCAGGAATCTGGAATTGTGAAGGATGTTGACACCATTCTTCGGTTGTTTGATGCCTTAACTATCGGTGAGTGATGCATTTTACATAAATGTGTCTTTTGTTTGCATTTTCTCATTCCTTAAAAAAAGGAAACTAAAGTTCTTGTTTGGCAAACTATCTGGTTCATCCAATTTTGAGTCTATAATTGCACCTATTTCACTTTGAGAAGATTTTTGGATAATTTTTGTGATGATATTTCCATGAAGTTAAATTCACAAGGGATTAATTTATGGAATAACACAATTATTCAGAATGTGTTTCAGGAAGAAATTATTGCAACATTGTGTCTTATAATTGTATTCCTTGCATACAAGGTTAGTTTAAGACAATGGAGGGTCTCTTGCATTGGCAAGAAATGTTTGCAACTCCTGGATTGAATGCAAATAGGACGCTTGCCTAAACATCTAATGGCTGACGTACCAGTGGAGAGCGAGGAAAGGGTCAAAGCTTATCTTTGCATTGCAATTTTAATTTTAGCGACTTTGCATGAAACTGAGGGGACAGGATTAAGGTCTTTTTTAACAGTTGGTTGTAGATTTTAATCTCTCAATTTTGGTTTCTCTTTCTCTTTTCTTATTTGATGTGTCTATATCTCTCCCTTTGTTTAATGCACGTAAAATAACTCTTTTCATCTTTTTGGGAAGCACTAAATTGCAAAAATCTAAATTGCACCTGGGTTGCTATTGGGGAGATCTTAGTTTTGATGAATCAAATGGAATGGTTGGTTGTAGAGTCACACATTAAGCATAATTTAACATTAATTGAAAATTTATCAGTGCTTTTGTCAAATGTGAAATGATGCTTTAGCTTCTTGTGTAAAATTCTTAAGTAAGAATCTGAAATTACATCTTAGATTTTGGCTGTTTAATGAGGTTTTAACAAATTGGAATTTTAACACTTTGGGTTGGATTTTTATAGTCACCAGAGATTTATTGAAGGTGTAAAAATGATAGCTGTGACTTGAATCAGGCGCCTCCAGTATTCACCAGTGCAGAATATGGGTTGGATTTCTGACCTGGCAGGTTCTATTATGCGCATAGATGTATCTTAGTCCTTGGCAATTTTCATAGAGTTGGGCCAACCTTTAAATATCTTGTGATTTGCGGCACCTCTGAAGTATTGTGAACCATTTTCTGGATGAGGGAACCTTTGAAAAGTACATTAAGATCTTGCTAATGACACACATGCTACCCGCTGACCCTTGCATTCTCCAGGCCAAGCAATGGTCCACCAAAAACCCTATATAACTAATGAATCCTATAATGACAAAAGAATGTTTGAAAAATCATTAGAAAATGTTCTCCATTTTAAACCTGAGACAATCTTAAAAAAACTGTTTTTGCTGTATCACCATGAAAATGTTAGTCATCCCGACCCTTTAAAGTATGAATAACATAAACTGCATGTACTTCTTGAAACCTCTATCTCCTGTAAATGGATAATGGGAGAAAAATTCACAAACCAATAGCTGTTGATAAAGCAATGTTTTCTCTGGTGTAACTTTGCCTCATTGGCATTCATGATAGACACCCCAGAGGTCTATTACTGTTCAAACAGCCACATCTCTGGTATTGCTTGATTTACAGCACTTTCTCTGGGTTAGGTTCTGTCAATTGAACTGTGTGTATTTAGAGACATACAGCCCCTAAGGCCCCTTTTAAGATCTTTCTCCTCTCACCTTAAACTGATGCCCTTTAAGTTTGACTCCCCTACCTTTGGTGAAAATGTCTTGGCTATTCGCCTTATCTATATGCCTCATGATTTTATAAACCACAGTAAGGCCACCTCTCAGCCTCCTATGCTCAAAGGAAGAAAGTCCCTGCCTATCCAGTCTCTCCTTATAACTCAAACTCTCCAGTTTGAGTAACATCCTGATGAATCTTTTTTTCACTCTTTGCAGTTTAATAACATCCTTCCTACAGCAGGGTGATCAGAATTGTATATGGAACTCCAAAAGTGGCCTTACCAATGTCCTGTACAACCATAACATGACATCCTGACTCCTGTACTCAGTGCTCTGGCCAATGAAGATAAGCATGCCAAACGTCTTCTTCGCCACCCTGTCTATCTGAAAAATCATTATATGATTGGGCAGTGTCATCACAGTTTTGTGAAAGGGACATTGCGTTGACAGACTGATTTTGAAGATCTAACTTGCGACCTCTACCTTCTGTAAATGAGTAATGGTAGAAGAGATCATAGATCAAGAGTGTTTTCTGGTGCATAGCTGATCTCACAAACTTTGCCTTATTGGCATTCGATTGAGACCCCAGAGATCTGGTAACTTGTGTTCAAACCGTCACATATCTAGAATTGCTTGATTCACAAAATATGAAGAAATAATAGTGAACCAGGAACTGGCAGAGGAGTTGAATAAATATTTGCTTCAGTTTTCACAGGTGAAGACATGAATTCCAAAATTATGAAAAATCAAGGGGCAAATGGAGGAGAGGAAATAAATGTAGTAACTATCATTTTTTTGAGAAGTGCGAGGGACGTTAATGGAGCTATAGTCTGATAAGTCCCCTGGACCTGATAGGATAAATTCTAGGATGTTAAGAGAAGTAGTGATTATGGATGTGCTGGAAGAATCTTCCAAGAATGCTTAGATTCTGGAAAAGTACCAGAAGATTGGAAAACTGCAAATGCAGTACTTTTATTTACAAAAGGAAGGAGATAAAAATGAAGGGGTAAATATAGGCCTGTTAGCTTAATGTCTGTTATTGGGAAATGTTAAAGTGTATTATAAAGGGTAAAATAGCAGAGCATTTAGAAATACATAATAAGATCAAGCTGAATCAGCATGGCCTCATGAAGGGGAAGTCATGTCATAGAGATGTACAGCACGGAAACAGACCCTTCGGTCCAACTCGTCCATGCCGACCAGATATCCCAACACAACCTAGTCCCACCTGCCAGCACCTGGCACATCTCCCTCCAAACCCTTCCTATTCATATACCCATCCAAATATCTTTTAAATGTTGCAATTGTACTAGCCACTACCACTTCCTCTGGCAGCCTATTCCACACACGCACCGCCCTCTGTGTGAAAACATTGACCCTTAGGTCTGTTTTATATCTTTCCCCTCTCACCCTACACCTATGCCCTCTAGTTCTGGACTTCCCCACCCCAGGGAAAAGATCTTGTCTATTTATCCTATCCGTGCTCATGATTTTATAAGCATCTATAAGGTCACCTCTCAGCCTCCGATTCTCCAGGGAAAACAGCCCCAGTCTGTCCAGCCTCTCCGTATAACTCAAATCCTCCAACCCTGGCAACATCCTTGTAAACCTTTTCTGAACCCTTTCAAGTTTCACAACATTTTTCCAATAGGAAGGAGACCAGAATTGCATGCAATATTCCAAAGGTGGCCTCACTAACGTCCTGTACAGCTGCAACATGACCTCCCAACTCCTGTACTCAATATTCTAACCAATAAAGTAAAGCATACAAAATGCCTTCTTCATTATTCTCTCTACTGCGACTCCACTTTCAAGGAGCTATGAACTTGCACTCCAAGGTCTCTTTGTTCAGCAATACTCCCCAGGACCTTCCCATTAAGTGTAAAAGTCCTATTAAGATTTGCTGTCCCAAAATGCAGCACCTTGCATTTAGCTAAATTAAACTCCATCTGCCACTCCTCAGCCCATTGGCCCATCTGATCCAGATCCCATTGTAATCCAAGATAAACTTCTTCGCTGTCCACTACACCTCCAATCTTGGTATCATCTGCAAACTTACTAACTATACCTCTTATGCTCACATCCAAATCATTTATATAAATGACGAAAAGTAGAGGACCCAGCACCGATCCTTGTGGCACTCCACTGGTCACAGGCCTCCAGTCTGAAAATAACCCTCCACCATCATCCTCTGTCTTCTACCTTTGAGTCAGTTCTGTATCCAAATGGCTAGTTCTCCCTGTATTCCATGAGATCTATCCTTGCTAACCAGTCTCCCATGGGGAACTTTGTCGAATGGCTTACTGAAGTCCAGAGAGATCTGCCCTCATCAATCTTCTTTGTTACTTCTTCATAAAACTCAATCAAGTTTGTGAGACAAGATCTCCCACGCACAGCCATGTTGACTATCCCTAATCATCCTTGCCTTTCCAAATACATGTACATCTGTCCCTCAGGATTCCCTCCGACAACTTGCCCACCACTGTTGTTAGGCTTGCGGTCCTTACCACCTTTCTTAAACAGTGGCACCACGTTTGCCAACCTCCAGTCTTCAAACACCTCACCTGTGACTATCGATGATACAAATATCTCAGCAAGAGGCCCAGCAATCAGTTCCTTAGCTTCCCACAGAGTTCTAGTGTACACCTGATCAGGACCTGGGGATTTATCCACTTTTATGGGTTTCAAGGCATCCAGCACTTCCACCTCTGTAATATGGACATTTTGCAAGATGCCGCCATCTATTTCCCTACATTCTATACCTTCCATGTCAGTGAATACTGATGCAAAATATGCATATAGTATCTTTCCCCATCTGCTGCGGTTCAATACAAAGCCACTTTGGTTATCTTTTGAGGGGCTCTATTCTCTCCCTAGTTACCCTTTTATCCTTAATGTATTTGTAAAAATCCATTGGATTCTCCTTAACCCTATTTGCCAAAGCTACCTCCTGACCCCTTTTTGCCCTCCTGATTTCCCTCTTAAATATACGCCTACTGCCTTTATACTCTTCTAAGGATTCACTCAATCTCTCTTGTTTATACCTGACATCTGCTTCCTTCTTTTTCTTAACCAAACCTTCAATTTCTTTAGTCATCCAGCATTCCCTATACCTACTAGCCTTTTGTTTCACCCTAACAGGAATATACTGTCTCTGGGCTCTCGTTATCTTATTTCTGAAGGCTTCCCATTTTCCAGCAATCCCTTTACCTGCAAAATCTTCAACTTTTAGATCTGTCTTACAAATTTATTAGAATTTTTTAAGGACGTTGCAAGCAGGATAGATTAAGGGGAGCCAGTGAATGTAATATATTTTCAGAGAGTGTTTTATAAGCTACTACATATAGAATATAGAACATAGAACAGTACAGCACAGAACAGGCCCTTCAGTCCACGATGTTGTGCCGACCATTGATCCTCATGTATGAGGATCAAAGTTCTGAGACCATATGCATGTCCAGCAGTTTCTTAAATGTCCCCAATGACCTTGCTTCCACAACTGCTGCTGGCAACGCATTCCATGCTCTCACAACTCTCTGTGTAAAGAACCCGTCTCTGACATCCCCTGTATACTTTCCTCCAACCAGCTGAAAACTATGACCCCTCGTGTTAGCCATTTCTGCCCTGGGAAATAGTCTCTGGCTATCGACTCTATCTAAGCCTCTCATTATCTTGTTTACCTCAATTAGGTCCCCTCTCCTCCTCCTTTTCTCCAATGAAAAAAGTCCGAGCTCAGTCAACCTCTCTTCATAAGATAAGCCCTCCAGTCCAGGCAGCCTCCTGGTAAACCTTCTCTGAACCCTCTCCAAAGCATCCACATCTTTCCTATAATAGGGCAACCAGAACTGGACGCAGTATTCCAAGTGCGGTCTAACCAAAGTTTTATATAGCTGCAACAAGATCTCACGACTCTTAAAACTCAATCCCCCTGTTAATGAAAACCAAAACACCATATGCTTTCTTAACAACCCTATCCACTTGGGTGGCCATTTTAAGGGATCTATGTTCCTGCACACCAAGATCCCTCTGTTCCTCCACACTGCCAAGAATCCTATCCTTAATCCTGTACTCAGCTTTCAAATTCGACCTTCCAAAATGCATCACCTCGCATTTGTCCAGGTTGAACTCCATCTGCCACCTCTCAGCCCATCTCTGCATCCTGTCAACATCCCACTGCAATTAGGTTACTTAAGATGAGATCTTTTGGTGTTGGAGGTAGTATGTTAGCATTTTGAGAGCATTGGCTAATGGATAGAAGATAATTGCAATCGAGGGGTTATTTTCAGGATGAAAACCTGTAACTATTGGAATGCTGCAGGGATGATTGCTGGGGCCACTATTATTTATAATGGATATAAATTACTTGAATAAGGAAAGTGAATGTATTTTACCCAATTTTGTGGATGACACAAAAATAGGTGGAAAAGTAAGTGTTGAGGATAACACAGACTTTGCAGAGGGATATAGATGGGTTAAGTCAGAGTCATAGATGTCCAGCACAAAAACAGACCCTTTGGTCCAATTCGTCCATGCCAACCAGATATCCTAACCTAATCTAGGCCCATTTGCCAACACTTGGCCCATATCTCGCTAAACCTTTCCTATTCATATGCCCATCCAGATATCTTTTAAATGCTGCAATTGTACCAGCCTCCACCACTTCCTCTAGCAGCTCATTCCATACATGCACCACATTCTGCGTGAAAAAGTTGCTCCTTAGATCTCTTTTATATATTTCTCTTCTCACCCTGAATCTATGCCCTCTAATTCTAGACTCTTCCCCCCACCAGGGAAAAGACCTTGCCTATTTATCCTATCCATGCTCGTCATAATTTTATAAACCTTTTGTAAGGTCACCCCTCAGTTTCTGACGCTTCAGGGAAAACAGCCTATTCAGGCTCTCCCTACAATTCAAATTCTCCAACCCTGGCAACATCCTTGTAAATCTTTTGTGAACCCTTTCAAGTTTGAGTTGGCAAAAATTGGCAAAGGAATATAATATGAGGTTATGCATTTTGCCAGGTAGAATAAAGGACTTGAATCATATTTAAATGGAGAAAGACTGCAGAAAGCTCAGAACAAAGGGATTTAGGTGTTCTTATGCATAAATCACAGAAGTTAACATACAAGTTTAGCAGGTAATAGGGAAGGCAAATGGAATGCTGTCCTTTTATTTCAGTAGGAATGGAATATAAAAGCAGGGGTGTTTTGCTAAAACCATACAAGACACGAGTCAGACCACAGCTGAAATTCTGTGAATAGTTTTTGGCTGCTTTATCTAAGGCAAGATTTACTGGCATTAGTAGCAGTTCCGAGAAACTAGGCTGATTCTAGGTTTGGAGGGACTGTCTTAAGAGGAGAGTTTTGTAGATCGAACTTATGCTCCATGAATTTTGAGGCTGAGAGGCTGGATTATTGATATGTACAAGATTCTTAAGGGATTTGACACGGTAGGTGAGGTTGTTTGGTTGTTTTCCCTCTGTGGAAGAGTCTAGGACCAGAAGTTGTAATCACCATAAGTAGTCACCATTTAGGGTAGAGATGAGAAGAAATTTCTATGGTCATAAAGTAGTGAATCTGTGGAATTCTGTGGATTGTTGAGTCTGGATTGTTAAGTAAATTCAAGTAGATGGAATTTCAACCACAAAGGGAACCAAGGATGATGGGGAAAAGACAGGAAGGTGGAATTGAGGATTATCGGATCAATCATAATCTCATTGAATGTGGAGCAGACTTGATAGGCAGGATGGCCCGCTTCTGCTCCTGCATCTTATGGTCTCTTGAATGGTGCCATGGTAAACTCATACACCTCTCATCATAACTAGTTGAAAGATCCTCAAGTCTCTCAGCCAATTGTAAAGGCTGAGGCTTCTGCATTTTCCCCATCTACGTCCCCTTAGCTGCCTCAGCTGCAGCGAAACTCTTCTGATCCTGACCACTCGCCATATTAGAAGTCCATATCCAAAGGAGTATGACTGCCTCCTGGTACTATGACATTGTCTCTTTTTGATGTGGTGCAGTGCCTGCAACTTAGCGTCCAGCTCAGTGGCTCTAAGCTGAGATAACTGCAGACACTTAATGCAGATAGTCTGCTCTGGATTAGGGTCCAGGAGTTCTCACACATCACTGCCATGTCATCTTTAAATTTAATTAATTACTTTCATTATTTTGTTCAATGATTTATCATCATTTGTATATTTTGTTAATGTTAGCATTAGTTCCTGTACTGTTTCAAACCTTAAGAATAAATTTGACCTTAACCACTTGCCAGATACTCAGCCAGCTTATTCCCTTGTAGATGAAGAACCAATTCCCACAGGATGCAAAAGTTAGGAAAAACAAAGGGGATCTCCTACTTCTCTATACCTAACTCACTTGCCTAACACTTTGTTCAAAGTCACAGCTGATTGCCTTTCATTGTAAAAGGGTTGGAGTATAAGATTAGGAAAACTTCCAGCAATTATAGAGGGCTTTGGTGAATCCACATTATCTTTGGAAATCCTATCCTGCTCCTATTTGTTATGTTCTTAATCTATAGGTTCCCTGGGATGCTGTTTTGAAATAAGTCTGTCTTACAAATTCAGGAAAACTAATTCTAGGATGCTGGTAGTGTAGAATTTACACCACAATTTCGAGTGGTAGATAATTCTTATCTTGAATTCTTAGGCAATAAATTAATGGAATGGGCAAGTCTGTTCTAAATATGGAGGAGAAAGTGAGGACTGCAGATGCTGGAGATCAGAGCTGAAAATGTGTTGCTGGAAAAGCGCAGCAGGTCAGGCAGCATCCAGGGAACAGGAGGCTCGACGTTTCGGGCATAAGTCCTGACCTGCTGCGCTTTTCCAGCAACACATTTTCTGTTCTAAATATGGCACCAGCAATGTGAACACTGGAAGGTCCCAGCAGCAGCAGTGAACACTTCTGATTCTGTGGATGCAAGAGCAGGGCAGTGGAGGCGAGTGCACTATAAAATTGCATGAGAAGATTTGCTAGAGTTTGCAAAGAGAAACCTTCTACCAAACTCCCTGGAGTTCACACTTAGCCAATTTTTTGGGAAAACATTTAGACCATGGAATTTTGATTTGTGGTGGCTTTTACAACATCTGAGTGGCCAATAAAGGATTTTCAAGTGTAGTCATGTGGGCCGACCTGGTAGCCAAATTGCAGGTAATAATGTTCCATAGTCAATAAATAAGTGACTTATTAATTTGTTTCACAGATTGCTTGAGGGGTTAGCCTGAACACTGGGATAAGTCAAAAAAGGTCCTCAGGCATTCTGCACTAAATTAAAATCCATGTTAGATTTGTTTGAAGCTCTGTAAATCCATATCTAGTTTCCTCTGCATTTTGTGCAGACGTCGAACCTCCTGTTCCCTGGATGCTGCCTGACCTGCTGCGCTTTTCCAGCAACACATTTTCAGCTCTGATCTCCAGAGCTGAATAAATTTTGCAATAAATTAGCTAGAGCAGTGTGGGAATGGTAAATGATATGCACCATCGCATTGAGAGAGCTAACCTGATGGGCCTGGTAGTGTTTTCACGTGTGCTTCTTGATGAAACAAGTAAAAAGGTAGTGTGGCCAAAACCTGTTTAAAAAACTGACAATTTTATGCTTTGATATTCCAACACTATGATAATATTCTGTTGTCATTCTCGTCGATATGCTTGGCAGGAGCAGTTTATAGATCAGAAATGTAGAGACACATTATTTTAATATACTCAAACGTTTTACATGTCAAAACGGTTTCTTTAAAAATTGCATATTCCTTGCAGTGTGAGAATGTTATTACTTGTTGTGGACCAGGCCAGACCCCTCAAAACATTTCAAGAAAGTAGCCCAGACCATAACTTTGCTAGTTGTTTTAAGCAAGTGTAAAGTGAATATTTCAGGAGAAAATCAGCTGGTCAAGCCATTTAGTTATAAACAAAACAGAATTTATTTCCAAGATTACTAAACAAAGCACAAACAAAAGAATAGAATACCAAATACCTATCCTATCCAAAAACCCAACAGACTATTCCAACTTAATGATGCTATTCCAAATACTTGCAACAATCCCCATAAACATCCTTTGGCGCAAAAGGTAAAATCAAACAGAGGTTCTTACTCTCTGAGTTCTATCCTGAATCAGCCTGGACTTGCTTCTTTGGGTCCAGCAACTTTTATCATACTATTGCTAAAAACAAAACTAACCTAGAGAAAAGCTGAGCTGGGGGAACTGACCATTCTCCTTTTCATTATACAAGTGTTTTTTTTTTTGGAAGCTTGAAAGCCTTCTGTCTGAAGCAGTCTCTGTTAGCTAGTATCAAATTGGCCCTAAAACTCCAGATTTTTCAGAGTCTGTGTCATTTATGAACTCTTTGAAAAAGAAGCCAAGGACAGCATAACCTTGTTAAAGGAGCAGCTTCATCACATATTTTATATTATGTTATGTTATTAAAACCTTAATAAACAATGCATAGCTAATAGACTCAGCATTTCAACTAAAGCTTTTTATGTAAGCTCAGGGCAGGCTATACTAATTAATTAAGATAATCAGTCAGACTGAGTTAATATTTTACGAGTAAGAGAAGACTCATTTAACACTGATTGAAGTGTGAATTCAATATTAGGCTTGTTTAAAAGGGTTTATTACGAATTCACATTTTAGTCAGGCTGACTTTATTGGCAAGGGGTGAATGATAGGTAAAGCTGTTATTGCATTAAAGTACAGATGAACGGTGGAGTTGCACATCAAAGCTTTTTGTTTAACATTAGTATAATTAATATTGGTAAGGCTTAAAAGCTAGTTTTCAAAGAAAGCAGAAATGGTGATAAAATGAGAGACATGAAACTGAAGGAAAGAACAAAAAAAAAGTGCAAGGAATAGTGTAAATGCAGGGGCTTGTGGAGGGATCACAATGATGCTGATATCCTTGGTGAGGTGCTGGTGCAAAGAGGAGGGGAAAATGAAGAGCATCCTCCATGTGACAGAAGCCAGAAGTTGTCTGATTTATTCCATAATCAAGGCAAAGGTTATTGGCCTCTCTGTTTATTCTGACTGCAAAATCTGGGCTGATACTGATAAATTTACTGGTCTTTCCATTTCCAGGGTAATTTCTTCTCCCATTCCAGTTATGCTTCATTAATGTCAGTTCCTAACTCATTTATGTTTCTTAAATAAATGCTGATTTGGAAATATTGGCCTCAATATATTATAAAAGTTAAATCCAGAACAGCTTCTGTTTGCATTCACTAATCAATAGCGACACTGGGGTAACCCTCCATCCATTTCTAGAAATATGCAGTTCTTCTAGTTTTATCTCTGTTGTTTTCCTTCAGTCAGTTCTGAAAAGAACAGCCTTAATTATCGTGAAATGACTTCGGAACAATGTCCAACATCTAAAGTGGTTTCAAGATCAGTATTTTATTTATCGGCTGAGACTGGTAAGCAGAATATAACATTGTGCCATCTCCAAACACTAACAACTTTAACATCCATTTTGATACCTTTCTACTTTATAACATTGTCATGCAAAAACTGCAGTATCTTCACAATGCATGTTTATTGTTGGTGGTACTTAAGGTACTGTTCTAATTTTGAACATTTTTCCACCCTGATTTTAATTTGACTACCTATGGCAGCTGTGCTTTCTGTGACCCAGGCCCCAAACTTTAGAGTTCCTTCCCCAAATAGTTCTGCCCCGCTCTTCTTTTAGAATGCTTTTTTAAAGATCGACCCATTTGCCCAAATTTTACTCACCAGTTGTAATACCTCTTCAGTGCCTTGGTGACAAATTTTGCTTTTAATGCTCCCATGAAGCACCTTGGAAGTCTTACTGTGCTTTATAAGTATGAGTTATTGTTAAAATGTTTGAATTGTGTACAGTATCAATAACTCATAGTTCAATTGTGTGAAGAAAAGAATTTTTAAATCCAAATTTAAATAGCATTTAGAATTGAGCAAATAGCTCATATTTTAACTTGAACTGAGTTAGTAGTTCCAGTCTTGTTGGTATTGCCTGGATTATTTCTTTATAAAATATTATTTCATAAAGACTGTTTTTCTCTGTTCTGGAACTGGTGTTATTAAATTGCAGTCCTCACTTTGTGCGAGGACAAAAGTAAGGAAAACAATCTTTTTAACTTTATAATAACTTAAAGGGCAAATTAACTAAATGTATGAAGCAAGCAAGACACACAATGGTGAGTGTACAATGCAGTGGAATATTTCTGTTGGTTCTGCATGGGGAACAAAGAACTTTGATCAGGAATAGACAATCTGTCAAGTTGAAGCCTGATTTGCAATTTGATAAGGTCATGACTGACCTAGTTGTGGTCTCAACTCCCACTTTCCAGTCTGCCCTATAACCCTTGGCCATGAAAAAACTGGCTAAGACAGCCTTTAATAAATTGAATAATCCAGCCTTCACACTTTTCTGTAAAGAATACCCTACATACTAACAACCTCTGGGGGAAAACATGAAATGGATGCCTCTTATTCTTGAACTGTCCACATGAGATGAAATGGCTTCCTAGAAATTACCCTATCATATACTATCAGGATCTTTATTTTAGACAATGAAAATATCAGTGCTGTAAACCTTCATGATTTTATGGTTCTAAGTATTACATGTCTGATTATTGAAATTTGGTGCATAACTCATGATTCTTTTCTTCTGATGGCAAATGAACTCAGTTATAAGGACTGTTTTAAAAATTACTAGAGCAATTATTGTGCAGTGAGATAGGATCAATGGTTGACCTCATAGTTAACACGCGTCTAGTTAACAGCAATCATATGATTACATTTTGTATTCAAATTGAGAGAGAGAAGAAAGGGTCCAAAATTACTTTTTAAACTTAATTCTAATTATGATGACATGAAATCAGACCTGGCTAAATTGATTAGAAATAATACAGTAGCAGTGGCAGTCACTTAAAGTTTTTATTTCTGAATACATTGGGTAGATATATTCTAACAAAAAAGAAGAATTCCAAGAGGAGGATCTAGCATTCGAGATTAGCTTTAAAAACAAAAGTTAGTTTTAGTTAGAAAAAAAAATCACATATTTGGGCAAAGATGGGTGGCAGGTTAGAAGATTGAACAGAACATCAAAACCAGCAAAGAGTGACCAAATCATTAATAGTAAGGAAAAAAATTAGATTACCAGAGAAAATGAGCTGGAAACATAGAACTACTGGGCTACTATATTGATCTCCTAATTTAAAGAAGGATGTAAATGAGTTGGAAGCAGATTGATACCTGGTTATAGACTGATTTGGAGGTGCCGGTTATAGACTGGGCTTGCACATGCTGGAATTTAGAGTAAGAGGTGACTTGCTCGAAACGTATAACATCCAAAGGTTGCACAGAGAAAGGGTTTTCATCTTGTGGGGGAATCCAGAACTAGAGGTCACTGTAAAAATCAGGGATCATCCATTTAACACAAAGTTGAGAAGAACTTTTTTTTTAACAAAGGCTCATGAGTATTTGGAACACTCTTCCCCAAAAACGGTTGAAGCAGAGTCTTTGAATATTTTTAAAGCAAAGGTAGGTAGAGCCTTGATTAACAAGGGGGTGAAAATTTATCAAGCATTAGTGGAAATGTAGAATAATCAGATTAGCCATGATTGTATTGAATGGCTGAGCATGCTTGAGGGGCTAAGTGGTCTTGACCTCTTAATTTGTATGTTTGTAAGTGTAACAATAGGTTAGGCGTCAAATCTAGTTTGCAACATACTTTAAGTGGAATTTAAGAACCTTGGATGAGAAGAAAGGAGTAGAAGTCAATTCCTTTCTGTATGGTGAGTTGAGTGGTAGAGGGCTGTTAATCAGGTGGAAAGGTGGCTGATGGGTCCACACTGTTTTCTCACCTCCAACCAATTAAATTCTGTAATGGGAAGGCCAGTGGATCTACCTCCCTGTCTTATTGTCATTTGAGGCCCTTTTGGGCAATGGACATTTAAGGGATTCATCTCACTGTCACTTCTATTACAATATAGTAAGTTTAGGGATTGCTTGTTGATGGTAAGACTAGTAAAATCCATATGTTGCCTGTGGTTTCCTGGAGGTAGGGTGAGGTGTCCCTTGTTTAAAAGCACTTTGTACCTAACATTCCATCCCTGATCTCTTGGTACCCAAGATTTCCCTCCACCCTTCCTACTCACCCCTTGCCCCCATGTGGATAGCTGTTTGAGGTATTAGGCGCAAGACTAATGTGCTCCTGCTATGTTGTATAATATAGTTGGTGATTTATGTTGCTGCATTGTAAACAGTGCTTTCAGCTTCAGCTGTTGATTGGCTTTAGCTAATATTTGCTTCTTTTCCTTGCCAGTGGGGTGGAGCTTGTCTGTTTATGTGATCTTTGCACGATGATGCAATGACTTTAATGATTCAGCAGGAGATTTTATTTAAAAATATATTGGTTCATTTTTTTTTGTCGATTTTGATTATTCCTCTCTAGTAGCTCATGCTAAGAAATCTCGGCACTCCTTCCCAACATTTTATACCCATTAGTGCTGATGAAACTATTGAGGTGAATATCTTCATCTTGCAAACATGAAGCTTTTTCCTGGAAGCATACCTTTGTTAAATCTGTCCTTAAGTTTTCTCTCCAAATTTCCTAATGATGCATATGTAGAATAAATCTGTTTTCAGAGCTGTTTTGAGTATTTTTGAAGACAAACAAATGTTGACGTTTTTGTGTTGTGCACACTTTATTTTCTGCTTAAAAAATTACCATTGTAATTAAGATTTATTTTAATTTGCATTAGAAGTAAAATCTCATCTTTAAAACAGGTAATGGTTATATGTTTTTTTATAATGCAAATTGTGCAGCAAAGTTTCAATTTGTTTCAATTACAGGGCATTTGAAACAGATTGATCCTGAGACATTTAAAGATTTTTACAACTTTTGGAAGGAATCTGAGACTGAGGCACAAGAAGTTAACCTCCCTCTGGAAGTGATAGAGCGCTTGGACAAAAATGAATGTGTTTATAAATTATCATCATCTGTGAAAACCAATTATGGTGTGGGCAAAATTGCACTGACACAGAAGCGACTGTTTCTTCTTATAGAGGGAAGACCTGGCTATGTTGAGATTGCCAAATTTAGAGATATACTGGTAATACTTGAGAATAATGGTTACAATTTATACATTTTTAATGATTTTGTAATTATTTTGTCTCCTTACGTTATAGAGATGATCCTCTGTTCTACACAAGTAGCAGGAAATAGGCAACCAAAGCAAGATTGCTGCCCAATTATACAAGTCCATGTTTTTCTCATATCACAGTTAACCAGTTATATGATAAATGAATCAAGATTTAATAGATTTGTTCTAGAAAGATAATAATTTAGTTAATTGTTGCTGAAAGAATAGTATATTTTTAACTGTATGATCTGGTCAAACTTTTTAAATTAAAAGCATTGGTCTGTTATTGGAAAACACCAGCTGTGCAATAGAATGCTTAATATTTAGTTGACTGATCATTTAGAGCTTTTGATCTTCATTAAGCAATACATAACTGAGCTTGAAAGTTTAGACATAGAAAATCAGAGCAGAATAGGCCATCCAACCCTTCAAGCTTACTCTGCCATTCAATATGATCACGGCGATCATCCAACTCAACACTCTGTTCTTGCTTTCTCCCTGAACCTGTTGATTCTTTTAGCCCTATGAACTAACTTCTTCTTGAAAACATTCAATGTTTTGGCCTCAACTGCTTTGTGTGGCAGAGATTTCCACGGGTTCACTACTCTCAGGATGAAGAAATTTCTTCTCATCTCAGTCCTAAATAGCCTTCCCTGAGATGTGACCCCAGTTCTTTCCAGGATCTGGGAACAGCCTTCATTTACACTGTCTAGAACTTTATAGGTTCCTATGAAATCCTCTTATTCTTCTAAACTCCAGTGCATATAGTCCTAACCAATCCAGTCTTCCTTCATGTCAGTCCTACTGTCCCAGGAATTGGTCTGGTAACCAGAACTACTATGGGATGTAAATTATCAGGCCCTGGGAAACATTGTTTGGAAATATTGTGAATAATTGAGCAGGGATAGAGACCTGAATGATCATCTAGAAATAGGAAAATTCATTAATTTTCATCACAGTCCAAAAATTGCAGTACAAAATGGGATAGTTCTTGGAACAGAATGTACTCCCTGAAACATTGTCTTCCTGTTTAACAAATTAGATTAGATTAGATTACTTACAGTGTCGAAACAGGCCCTTCGGCCCAACAAGTCCACACCGACCCTCCGAAGATCAACCCACCCAGACCCATTCCCCTACATTTACCCCTTCACCTAACACTATGGGCAATTTAGCATAGCCAATTCACCTAAACTGCACATTTTTGGACTGTGGGAGGAAACCGGAGCACCTGGAGGAAACCCATGTAGACACGGGGCGAATATGCAAACACCACACAGACAGTTGCCTGAGGCAGGAATTGAATCCAGATCTCTGGCGCTCTAATCAATGGATTTGTTGAGTGTTACCTTATTTTTCATTGTCAATACTTTTCTTCTCAATTGTTAGGAACTTGAAAACATTTCAGTGATGTTTTTCCCACTTCGAATCCCAGCTCTCAAAATTAAAACTACTCATAAGGAACCATTTATTGGAAACCTGAAGAATGAACGTGATCTTTGGCTGCTAATTGTGAAGGAAATGTGGGCTGGGAGAAAAATGGCTGATAAGCACAAGGTTTGAGACTTTGTTTTGAAATACTTGATGGTGTAAATGTCTTTTGACCTTTTTTAAAAAAAAAATCCATTCATCAGGTATACAAACTCCATTTATTT
This sequence comes from Chiloscyllium plagiosum, assembly GCF_037043375.1. Taxonomy (NCBI): domain Eukaryota; kingdom Metazoa; phylum Chordata; class Chondrichthyes; order Orectolobiformes; family Hemiscylliidae; genus Chiloscyllium; species Chiloscyllium plagiosum. Next base: position 127,850,559 of record NW_028270142.1, on the reverse strand, counting down.
AGCACAAATCTTGTTGCAATTTGTGATCTTTGACCCATGATCTTATGCTTCTTGTCAGCATCTCCTAGTTTTACAGCAATTTTTTCAGAAGAGAGAGAAAAAACAAAAGTGGTATTTGAATGCTCTTTAAGAAAAAAGTCCCTAGCAGCAAAAGTTAAAGAACTATGGCTGAATTTAACCATCAGTATAATATTCATAAAATTGGATGTGCTACTAAAGAGGGACATAATGTAGGCCAGAAGTGACTGGTGGTCCTTATCGATTTGGAAGAAATACATACATGGTGGTGGCATCTGTATCTTGGGCAAACAAGAGGTTAAGGAAGCTTAATGGTAGTAAGCTGCCAAGAGTGGAAGGTATCGAATCTGGAGGTGACAGAACTTGGAGATGCGCATAAAGTTGCCAGTGGTAGTTAATCCTGATAAGAGGCAGAGATGAACGTTGTTACAAAGTTGAAATTAAGGAAACTTGAAGGTTATTGGGATCTTTGCTTTTCTTGGTGTATGCAAATCTTGGTTTGTAATGGATAATTTCAAAATTTGCAAATGACCCTAAATTTTGAAGAACTGTAAGCTGAGGAGGATAGTGCAGAATTTCAAAACAACATTGGCGAACTGGGGGTATATGTGGCAGGTGAAATTCAATGCAAAGAACGTTAGGTGATATACTTCAGTTCAAAGAACGTGGAAAGGTTGCATAAAATAAAGAGTATTATTCTAAAGGTGTGTAGGAGCAGAAACCTGGGTGTATATGTACTTATGTCATTAATGGTGGCAGGACAAGTGGACAGAACTGGTAATAAATTATACTGTATTCTAGGCATCATTAATAGTGGATGAAATGCAAGAACAGGGAGGTTATGATGAACTGATATAAACATTGATTAAGTACTATGTGTAGTTCTGGTTATCTCGTTACAAGATGAGTTTGAATGCATTAGGTAGAGTTCAGGAGAGGTTTATAAGAATGGTTCCAGGGAAGAATCACTTTAGTCATGAGGAAAGAATGGACAAGTTTGGATTGTTTTTGTTGGACAGCAGAAATCTAATAGGAGATTTGATAGAAGTGTTCAAAATCATGAATAGTCTGGATCGAGTAGATAGAGGCAAATTGTTCACAATGGTTAAAGGTTTGAGAGCTATTTTGCAATCAGAGAAAATGTGAGTTGGGGAAACCATTTTCACACAGCCAGAAGTTTGAGTCTGGATTGCACTGTCTGCAGGTTCAACTGAGGCATTGAAGTGGGGCACTGGATAATTATTTAAACAGAAACAATGCACAGGTTTACTGGAAAAGACAAGAGATTGGCAGCAAGTTAAAGTCCTCAGAAAACTAGTGCAGACATGCTGTGCTGAATGGCCTTGTTGTAGAATGTTACAGTGCAGTACAGACCCCTCGGCCTTGATGTTGCATCGACCTGTGGAACCAGTCTGAAACCAATCTATCTTACACTATTCCATTTTCCTCCATATGTTTATTCAATGACTATTTAAATGCCCTACTGATGCAGGCAGTGTGTTCCACACCCCTACTACTCTCCGAGTAAAGAAATAACCTCTGACATCTGTCCTCTTTCTATCGCCCTTCAATTAAAGCTATGTCCCCTCGTACTAGTCATCACCATCCAAGCAAAAAAGGATCTTACTGTCCACCTTATCTAACCCTCTGATTATCTTGTGTATCTCAATTAAGTCACCTCTCAACCTTTTTCTCTCTAATGAAAACAGCCTCAAGTCTCTCAGCCTTTCCTCATAAGACCTTCCCTCCATAGCAGGCAACATCCTGGTAAATCTCCTCTGAACCCTTTCCAAAGCTTCCACATCCTTCCTATAATATGGTGACCAGAACTGTATGCAATACGCCAAGTGCAGTTGCACCAGAGTTTTGTACAGCTGCAATATGACCTTGTTCTTCTGTACTAAACCTACCTGTGTTACCTGGTCTCGCCTACATGTGACTTCAGAGCCACAGCAATGTGGGTGACTCTGAACTGCCTTATGAAATGATGTAACATGGCACACAGTTGTATCAATTGTTTAAAAAGTCTCAAAAAAGAATTAAAACTGGACAGACTACCTGGCATCAACCTAGCGCACTGGAAATAACAACAGCAAACTCACCCCTGTCAATGTGAAAAGCCTTCCTTACCAACACCTGGGAGCTAGCCTGAGATGACTGTCTCACAGGCTAGACAATTTTCCAGTGTCAATTATGAAAATTGAGGCAGAAGTGGCAAACTGAGGTGAGACTTTTGAACTTGTTTCTGCATGGTTTTGCTTCTCTGACATGACAGGAGGCTAACTGATGCAAAGCGTGTAACAGTCACAATTATTTGAGGCCATAAGTTTTAATCTTTGTTGAAAAAAACTGAATTTTCAGTGAATCCAATTTGAGGCCAGATTAGTGACTCAGTGGATGTGTTGTGAATACAATTGCCATTCTCACATACAAAGAATTGTATGCTGTCTCCAAAAGAAAAAAAAGAAGAGTAACTTATTGTGCCAATGCTGCATGTAGTTGCAGTCATTTCAATTAATTAGATTACTTACAGTGTGGAAACAGGCCCTTCGGCCCAACAACACCACACTGACCTGCCGAAGTGCACCCACCCAAACCCATTCCCCTACATTTACTCCTGCACCTAACACTACGGGCAATTTAGCCAATTCACCTAACCTGCACATTTTTGGACTGTGGGAGGAAACTGGAGCACCCAGAGGAAACCCACGCAGACACGGGGAGAATATGCAAACTCCACACAGTCAGTCGCCTGAGGTGGGAATTGAACCTGGGTCTCTGGCGCTGTGAGGCAGCAGTGCTAACCACTGTGCCACCATGACGCCCACAAATTGTTTTGTTATCGTGCAGTTGAGATATGAAAGTGGCAAAGTTTGCCAGGAGGAGCAAGCAGTGAGCTGCTGCCACCAGGTAACTGTTCTGAATTTCATCCTGGGAACTGATGTCATCTCCTTCCTCAGTAAGGAGGGGAGAATCGAGAACCACATGGAAAAAGGCAAGATTAGATGATAATGGGATGCAAATGAATGGGAGTAAGAAACTTGTGGCTTCTTAGCGAGATTCAGAGCTTGTTATTTGATGCTGTAGTGGAAAATTGGAAATTCTTTTCATAATGTCAGGAATGTGATTCTCACCTGCATTCATTCTCCACCTTCTCCCATTGCCCACAACATTTGAAGCAATGGAAAATTCCATCCACAGATTCCAGACTGATGTGTTCTTTCCCTAAGATCTTGCTACTTTGAATATCCTTATTTCTAAAATCTTTAACTCATTGTAGAAGCCAGTATTGTTCCAACATTTTGAAGATGAGCATAAAGTGTTTAATTAACAGTAGTGTTTCCTTAATTTTGTTTTTAGGACCCACAGTACATTCAGCAAGCACTAACCAATGTTCTGTTAATGGATGCTGTGGTTGGATGCATGCAGTCTCCTCGAGCTATTTATGCAGCTTCCAGATTGGCTTATTTTGACCGAATGAAAAATACGGGTAAGAATAAGAAAAGTTTTATTTTAATTTTCACGAACTTTTGAAATTGTCTAATTTACATACTCTGCATTAATATTAGTTCTTTATTGCAACTTAAACATGAGTATAAAAATGTTAGCCAATAGTGATTTAGGGTCATACAGCGTGGAAACAGGCCCTTTGGCCTCCATTTGTCTATGCTGACCAGATTTCCTAAATGGAACTAGTCCCTTTTTCCTGCGTTTGGCTTATATCCCTCTAAACTTTACCTATCTGTGTACCTGACCAAATGTCTTTTAAATGTTGTAATTGTATTTGCCTCTACTACTTCCTCTGGCAACTCAATCCATACATGCACCACCCGCTGTATGAAACAGTTGCCCCTCAGGTCCCTTTTAAATCTTGTCCCTCTAACATTAAACCGATAGTTTTGGACTTGCCTATCTTTTGAGAAAAGACCTTGGCTACTCACTTTGTCTATGCCCCTCATGGTTTTATAAACCTCTAGTAGGTCACCCTTCAGCCTCCTACCTTGCAGGAAAGAAAGTCCAGCCTCTTCTTATTATTCAAACCTTCCAATGTCAGTAACATCCTTGTAAATCTTTTAAGCACCCTTTCCAGTTTAATAACATCCTATATATCTCTGACCAATGAAGGCAAATGTACCTAATGCATTCTTCATTACTCTGTCTACCGTGACACCACTGTTGAGGAACTGTGTACTTGCACCCAACAACTCTCCCCAGGACCCTACCGTTAATGGTAAGTCCTGTCCTGGTTTGTCTTTCCAAAATGTAACACTTCACATTGATCTAAATTAAACTTCACCTACCATTCCTTGGTCCACTAGCCCAGCTAATCATGATCTGTTGTACTCTTAGATAACCCTCTTCACTGTCCATTACTCCACTAATTTTGGTGTCATCCACAAACTTACTAACCATGCCCTCCTATATTCTCACCTAAATTGTTTATATAAATGATGAATAGCAATGGACCTAACACTGATCCTTGAGGTCACCATCCTCCAGTCTGAACAACACCACCCTCTCTTGCTTACTGTCAAGCCAATTTTGTTTCTAATTGGCTGGCTGGTTCCCATGTGATCTAACCTCACTAACCAGTCTCACATGGGGAACCTTGTCAAAGGCCTTGCTAAAGTCTATGTAGACAATATCTATCACTCTGCCTTCATCTATTGTGGCCATCTCTTCAAAGAAAAGCTCAATCAAATTTGTGAGATTCTCCACTCATAGAGCCATGTTGACTATCCCTAGTCAGTCCTTGCCTTTCCAAAAGCATGTAGATCCTGTGTCTGAGTCCCCTCCAACAACTTATCCACCACTGATGTTAAGCTCACTGGCTTTTACTTGCAGCCTTTCTTCAATAACGGCACAACATTAGCTGTTCTCCAGTACTCTGGCCTTTCATCTATGGCTGGTGATGATACACATATCTCTGCTAGGTGCCCATAATTTCTTCCCTAGCTTCGGACAATATCCTAGGACACTCTTGATCAGGTTCCAGAGTTTTATCTACCTATATGCATTTTAAAGCCTCTGGCACCACCTCTTCTGTAATGTGGATTCTTTTCTAGACATCCTTATAGAAATGTCTTCCAGAATGTTAGTATGTTGACAGGCTCATCTTTATTCACAAACAGTATACTCAAATTCATGAGGAAATTGTGCCCATTTTTATGAACTAAATTGAAGAAAATGGCTAATACCCAATTTTTAAAAATCTTGAAACACACAGCTGCCACATGCAGAGACTACATAGTTAATGGGCATAGTGTTCTCATGTGTTCAAACTTAAAGGTGAGGTGAGAGTGACTGCACTTGATATCAGTGCTACATTTGTTGAGTGTGGTAAGAAGGAGACCTAACGAAAGTAGAGTCATTGATAAAACTCTTCATTGGTTGGAGACATATCTGGCACAAGGGAAGATAATTATGGTTGTTAGAAATCAATCATCCCAGCTCTGCAGGAATTCCTCAGATTACTGTCCAAGATCTAACCATCTTCAACTGCTTCTCAATGACCTTCCCTTGATTAAAGGGGCAGCAGTGGGAATGTTCACTGATTGCACAATGTTCAACACCATTTCACACTCTTCAGATACTGAAGCAGTCCATATCCAAATGCAGCAAGATGTGGATTGTTTAGGCCAGGTTTCGGCTGACAGATAGCAAGCTATTACCGAATTAACAGTAAAATCTGGCCAGGACCTCAACCAACAGTGGTCTGATGCTGAGGTTGGAAGTGTCCAGGGCTCTAACCTTGTGCAGTATTGATCTTTGAAGTTCTGCTGTTGAGTTGTTCTGGTATTTGATTCTTATATAGATTTTCATTCTTTGGTCTCTGAGGTGATTTATTGATGATTTCTTTCATCCAAGTTATTTGAAGACTGTAGCTAACTTCTGTATAAAAAGTAATTTCTTTGTTTATTATTACATTTGGCATTGACTGTTTGTTTGAAGACGCAGCTTTCCTGTGGTTATCTCCTTAAAATCTGTGGAGCAGTCCTTGCCCTTCATATTCATAAAGCATCCAGTTTATCAAGCAGGTGTCAAAGCAGTTTTGTTTCTATAATCTCACCAAGACATGGCTAATTGCTTGAATCTCATGTAACAACTTGCCTTTGTTCCTTAACAGCTTATTGCAGACACTGTTATTGCTATGTGTAATAGTATTTTTTTGATTTGTTAAGTCTGTGACCAGTTAGTAACACTCTGAAGTATGGGCCATCCATACAACATTGTGGCTACAAGAGCAGGTCAGAGGCTAAGAATCCTACAGCAAGCAAGTCATCTCTTGACTCCTTATAGCCTGTCACCATCCAGGTCAAAGTCAGGACCGTGTTGGAATACTGTCCACTTGCTTGGAAGAGCGCAGCTCCAACAACATTCCAGAAACTTGTCACTTCAAATTCACTAAAGCTCCTTAGACAACACCTTACAAATTCATGATCATTATCACCTAGAAGGACAAGGATAGTGGAATCATGGGAACACTGCCATCTACATGTTCCCCTGTAAGCCACTCATTATTCTGACTTGGAAATATGCCACCATTCCTTCAGTTTTGCTGGGTCAAAATTCTGGAATTGCCGCCCTGATGGGAATTGTGAGTGGACTCCAAATAGACTGTAGCAATTTAATAAGACAGCTCACCATCCGTTTCACAAGGGCAATTGCGGATGGGCAATCAATGCTGGACCAATCAGCAATGCTAAAACACATGAATGAATAATAAAAAGTACTCAACGTTTTATTGGCCAGCATTTTCTAATTATTAGATTTCTGTGTCCAATTTCACTTGTACCTTGAATTTTTCCTAGTGCTTCCGAAAACAACTTCAGAAACTTTGAAACACAAGGTAAACCCTTCTGCTGGCCAAACAAGTCCTCAGGCTGTGAATGCACTTTTATATACACCAGGTAAGAATAAAAGTCTATCGTTTTGTTAGTAGGTATTGCATAATTGAGATAATAGATCTGATTTTGAAATGGTAATAGAAATGCTAAGCTTGTTGTCATTACTCCAGTGAAATCGACTGCAGATGTTCAGAATAACATGAAATAAAAGTCAAATGTTACTGTTAATGAGCCTCTATCCTCTGGGTCTTCAGGCCCCTTGATTGCAATCAACAGGAAATTTACAAATTGTTGCAAATCTTCAATTTGAGGCTGTTTGTCTCTCGAAAAAAATCCTTAAAGTTAAATCTTAATCCAATCATATTTATTTTGCTGCATTCAATTTTAAGTTAAAAGCACTGTGATTAACTGTTATCACTGCATATGCACCATTGCAGATCCTATGGATTGGCACTGATTTCATCAGGAGAAAGGAAGTCTGTGCCAGAGGTTCTCTGAGTCAATGCTTCTATTATGTATTTCTCCACCGTAGTCCTGTTTTGATGCTGGGAATTTGGGTGTGACCACAGACTAGGGTGAGGTGGCTTTGAAGACAGGAAGACGGGTCAGCATCAGTAGGGGATGGGAGCTTGAAGAGCAGACAACAAAGTTCCTTTTCACCTGCCAGGTTTGCATGTTCTGTTGAATATAATGATCTGGCCTCTGAGCTTTTTTTCTTTAGGCGGCACCCATTGCACCTCTGCAAGACAAAACGTTGCCTGCATGTCATCAGGTCTTGGAGCTGATGCCAGGGCTGTTCTACCAAAGTGAATGTTCCACAGTCACTCTTGAATCTTCAAAGGAGAGAGAGATTTTAATTGCCCAGCAGCCTCAGTGAGAGTGGGAGACCCACAGTTAGGCAATATCTGTACCAGATCCTTGGCATCATTCCTTTAGGTGTATGGCACTTCTTTCTTACTGAACAAAAATACTGGACAAATAATCTTGTCAGACCTTGTAAGATTGAACAAGTTTATTTGGTTTGACGGCCCATCATTTTCTGTGGTTTTATGTTGCATTTTAATAATTTACATGAAAATCAGCAGAACTGTGATGAAAAGGAATGATTTTATTGCACGAAACCAGTATTGATATCCAGGCAATATCGTAACATGGTGTACAAAAGGATCATTGACACAATTGAATTCCAGCATAAATTCTGGCCTTCAGGAGAGAATGGTCAGGAGCAAAAAATATAGGGATGGGTAAAGAATTCCTACTTGGAATACTGTGTCCAGTTCTGGTCGCCCAGTTATAGGAATGATATCAAGTTGGAGAGGGTTCAGAAGAGATTTACCAGGATGGTGCCAAGTGTGGAAGGTTTGAGTTAGGCTGGGAATATTTTCATTGGAGCATAGGAGGTTGAGAGGTGACCTGATAGTTGTTTATAAAATAATGAGAGGTATAGATCAAGTTAAGGGTAGTTGTCTTTCCCAAGGAGGATGGATTTCAAGATTAGGGGGCACATTTTTACGATGAGAGGGGAGAGGTTTCAAAGAGACAGGAGGCAAACATTTTTTACACAGAGGATGGTTCGCTTGTGGAATGAACTTCCCGAGGAAGTGGAGGATGCGGGCACAGTTACATTGTTTAAAAGACATTTAGATAAGTACATGAATAGGAAAAGTTTAGAGGGATATGGGCCAGGAGCAGGCAGATAGGACTAGTTTAGTTTGGAATAATTCTGGATCAGTGGTGCTGGAAAAGCACAGCAATTCAGGCAGCATCCGAAAAGCTTCGAAATCGACGTTTCGGGCAAAAGCCCTTCATCGGGAACGTCGATTTCGAAGCTTTTCGGATGCTGCCTGAATTGCTGTGCTCTTCCAGCACCACTGATCCAGAATCTGGTTTCCAGCATCTGCAGTCATTGTTTTTACCTAGTTTGGAATAATGTTCGGCATGGACTGGTTGGACCAAAGAGTATGTCTCTGTTCTGTATGACCCGATGACTCTACACTGCAATTGGCAAAATATTATTTTTTAAAATTTCTAGATCGTAGTTTCTGAAGAAACCGAGTTGAGAATGATAAGATTTGCTACTATCAATATACTTGATCAATATACTTGATCCTCCCCTAGAGCCTTGCTGTCCTAAGTCCCAGTAAAACCATCTGACGCTCTCTCACCCTGTTGTCTCCCTTGGAATGGCCTTCGTTTCTGCTCCCTTAGTCATAGGATATGGCAAATAGTTTGAGCTTCTCCGTCATGGACTGTTTCATAGCTGCTTTTGTACACTTTGATCAGCTGCCTTTTCGTGGGTCCTACTTTGCAACAATTAAACACAGGCATAACTTCAACAAGGTTTTCCTTGAGCTCTATTCTTGTTCAGTTTGGGTAGCTTTTCAATACCCACTCCTAACTACACTGACCTATTAATGATACCCACTTTCCTGCAAGTCACCACAACTCCCAAGATATTTTCTAATCCCTGACTGCAACATGTAACTGCCAAATAACTGCTAGAGTGTGACCCGAGTTCTAAAAGCACAGGAATATCCAACTCTGCTTGATTGCTTCTCACATGGTGTCCAACTACACGGACTTGGTGTAGTTCAGTTACCTTTGCAGCACTACAGCTCAACAGCCCATTTCTGGATAGTGCTTTATTTTCTTTGATTTTCCTTAGTCCCAACACATAGCTAACCAACTGCTCCAGGACACCCCGAGCAAGAACTTCTGTTGTTCAGTTACCTTTCATGTGGTACTTCTAAAAGGCAACACTTCTAATATAGAGTCTTTCTTTTCTCTCCCTCACACTCCCACTGAACTTTCAGTTCCCATTCCCTTGAGCTTCTGTTAGTGACCCTGAGCAGTCCTGAGTGACCTATTGAAAAACTTTGCAAATGGTCCTTTTCCCTAATATGAGTAGAATTGAATGCTCCGCACAATTCCTGGAATGAATGTACTCTGAACATTACGTTTCACTGACAATGCTTGCTTACTGTTAAAATTAAATAAGGAGTGGTTGGACAGGCTGGGAATTTTTTTCACTGGAGCAAAGGAGGTTGAGGAGGAACCTTATGGAAGTTTATAAGGTCATGAGAGTGAATGACAAGTGTCTTTTCTCTAGGGTAGTGGGGCTAGAGGGCATATTTTTTAGGTGCGAGGAGAAAGTTTTTAAAAAATACATGAGGGGCATTTGTTTTTTAACACAGAGTGGTTAGTGTGTGGAATGAATTTCCAGAGGAAGTGATATATTTGGGTAAGTACATGAATAGGAAATGTTTAGAGGGATATGAGCCAAGCACAGGCAGGTGGGACAAGTTTAGTTTGGGATTATGGTGGCATGGACTGGTTAAACCAAAGGGTCTGTTTCTGTGCTGTGTGACTCAATGACTCTAAATGGATATAATTAGTTAAATACAAATTTTATAGATACTCCTTTGCATATTTAGTACATTTAGAAAACTATAAAGCTTAACTCAAACAAAAACAAGTACTTGTGACAAGTAGAACCAGCAGGATTTAAGCTTCATATCATGGACATAATTTAGTGCAGATACTCTTTCTCATTCCTTTAGCTTTGCAAGGAAGGTTTCATTTAAGTCTAGCTTTTCAGAGAGTGTTTCAAGGCCAGATCAGTAAACATGAAAAACAGCAACCCCTTGTGAAGTTTCATGATCATTACAATATGGAGGGAGTTACGTAAATTCATGAAATCTCTGTTGATTGCATTTGCTATTTAATGTGCAAGGTGGGGTTTTCAAGCGTTAACCATGTATGCTACATTTTTTGAATTTTGGGAAAAAGATGTACATATATTGTAGGTTGTACTACTGTTCTAACTCATACGTGGTATAGAATTGTTGTTAGCTCGAAACTGGAATCTTGTGGCTTCCCTAGATCTTGCCTTAGGGAAAATGATTATTGGTCCCGAACCAAATTATAACATATTAGGTGGTCCTGGATGTATGTTTGCTCGCTGAGCTGGAAGGTTCATTTTAAGATGTTTTGTCACCGTACTAGGTAACATCTTTAGTGAGCCTCCGGATGAAGCACTGCTGGTGTTTCCTGCTTTCTGTTTATACCTTTGGTTTTCTTTGGGTTGGTGATGTCATTTCCTATGGTGATGCTATTTCCTGTTCTTTTTCTCAGGGAGTGATATATAGCATCCAAGTCAACATGTTTGTTGATAGAGTCCCAGTTGGAATGCCATGCTTCTAGGAATTCTCATATGTGTCTCTGTTTGGCTTGTCCTCAGATGGATGTGTTGTCCCAGTCAAAGTACTGTCCTTCCTTATCTGTATGTAAGGATACTAGTGAGAGAGGATCATGTCGTTTTGTGGCTGGTTGATGTTCATGTATCTTGGTGGCTAGTTTTCTGCCTGTGTGTCCAATGTAGTGTTTGTTACAGTTTTTGCAAAGGTATTTTGTAAATGACATTAGTTTTGCTTGTTGTCTGTATATGGTCTTTCAAGATCATTAGCTCCTGTTTTAGTGTCTGAATAGGTTTGTGGGCTACCATGAAGCCAAAGGGTCTCAGTAGTCTGGGAGTCATTTCTGAGACGTCTTTGTAGGGGAGAGTGGCTAGGCTTTCTGCACGCGTTTTGTCTGCTTGTTTGGGTTTGTTCCTGAGAAATTGGCAGACTGTGTTCATTGGGTACCTTTTTTGAATACACTGTATGGGTGATTTTCACTAGTATCCTCACATACAGATAAGAAAGGACACCACTTCGACTAGGACAACACATCCATCCTAGGACAAATCAAACCGAGACACACATGAGAATTCCTAGAAGCATGGCATTCAAACTGGAACTCTATCAACAAACACATTGACTTGGATCCCATATACTACTCCCTGAGAAAAAGAACAGGAAATGGTATCGCTATAGGAAATGATGTCACCACAGGAAATGACATCACCAACCCAAGGAAACCCAAACATATAAACAGAAAGCAGGAAACACCGGCAGTGCTTCGTCTGGAAGCTCACTGAAGATGTTACCTAGTATGGTGATGAAACTTCTGAAAATGAGCCTTCCAGCTCAGTGAGCAAACCTACATCCAGAACCTCAACCTGAGCTACAAATCTTCTCAAAATTCGCTAACACCTATGGGCGCAATATGCTAAAACTGGCCTGAAAATTCGTGGTCCTCTCTAGAATCATTATGTAAAGTTAGCAGTTTGGCATGGGATCATAACCGCTTTCAACAGCAGATTTGATTGGATCAAATAAAAGAGAAATGTCGATTCTCCTGCTCCTTGGATGCTGCCTGACCTGCTTTTCCAGCACCACACTCTTGACCAAATAAAACATGGTTGAAGTTTGTTCTCATCTGCAAAAATTTCTCACTATTCCAGGATCATTTGTTTTTTTTAACAATCTATCAGTCATGTACTAAATCACAAATTGCACACTTTACTCTGCTAGGTCATCTGGTACATCTAGAAGAGGATGACAATGCAAATCCAATATTATGGTGTGCATTAAGTGAAGGTAAAGTAGTGCTGTTTAATGCAAAAACGTGGTCCATTCAGCAGCATTGTATTCAAGTGGGAAACTCGAAATTGGTGAGTTGAAACGTATTTTAAAACATATGAGAAGGCATTGAGGGCAAATTAGGTATCAGATGAAAAAAATTGGCAAATGCATTGCTGATGCATAACAATGTGCATTTTCTGACCTTTTACTTAGCTAATCGTGTTAAGATTAATGGAAAGATTCCCCTATTCACAACCGGCATTAGGTTACCATATAAACTTGTGTGAAATTTTCCATGTTATTTTTTTGTTTGCTTAAAAACTTCTGGTTTTCCAAGTGTCTTGTATAAACGTTGACCTGAGATTTTCAGTGATCAATGTCCAAAAATATCACAACCAAAGTACAATCCCTCCAATCACATCAAAATTCTCAATTTATTATTAATGAACAAAGTTAATCACAATATTCCTTGTCAATGAAGTGTATTGTTTATCATGGAAGCAGGATGAATGAAGATTGATTTTGAATTTTAGGAGAAACAACTTGCAGATCAGAGCATTAAAGCATCAGAGCATCTTTCATTGAGACAAGATATAGGGCCCAACTTCCAAACCAAACATTAAAACAATGGCTCGGGCCTTGTGATCTAAACTGTTGCCCTCAACCCACACAGAAAACACGTGCTGTTGCAAAGTTTAATGCAATCCTGATATTCAAAGACTTAAATCACAGTCTGGAAGCTGTCATTGTGATGTTTTCTATTGCTGCAGCCCGTCTGGTTTTCTATCCCAGTTCCTGAGAAGCATTGAAATCACAGGCCCAGCCAATGCTTTCTCTCCTGTGGTTTGGGGGCAAGCTCTTTAATAACAGAGAGAGAAAAACTGTAAATGTGTGGGCACCAGTGTTTTTTAAAAAATTTATTCACAGAATGTGGCAGTCACTGGCATTTAGTGGCCATCCTTAATTACTCAGAGGAAGGTTAAGAGTCAACCATATTGCTGTGGATCTGGAATCGTACATAAGCCAGACCAGATAAGGACAGCAGTTACCTTTCCTAAAGGATATTATTGCACCAGATGGGTTTTTCTGACAATCGACAGTGGTTTTGTGTTCAACACTCTCTGGATTTCTGGATTAATTGTCCAGCAATAATGCCAGTAGGCCATTGACTCTTTATTACCTTGTAAATGTACTGGTAACTGTCTTTAGTTGAAAATAAGCTGCTAAAAAACAATAACCATGTAGATGTCAATCCCTTAAATTACTGAGTGAAAAAAAGTTTGGTCTGAAAAGTTTACTTAAACATGCGTTTGATTGGAATACTTCTTGGAAGAATTTGATTTCATGTGTTAAGTGTGTGACATTTTGAAAATGTAAGATCTTACTGTGGAAGGGATGCAAAACAGACAGCATCTTGTCTGCTGAATACCTTGTTGATATAAGACCATAAGACATAGGAGTGGAAGTAAGGCCATTTGGCCCATTGAATCCACTCCGCTATTCAATCATGGCTGATGGGCATTTCAACTCCACTTACCCGCATTCTCCCCGTAGCCCTTAATTCCTTGTGACATCAAGAATTTATCAATCTCTGGCTTGAAGACATTTAGCGTCCCGGCCTCAACTGCACTCTGCGGCAATGAATTCCACAGACCCACCACTCTCTGGCTGAAGAAATGTCTCCTCATTTCTGTTTTGAATTGTAATTTGAGGATTGGATGTCAATTCAAATGGATCTAAAATTGCTATCACGTTCTTTTCAATGAAATCTTTCTTGTACAAACATGTTACACTGAAATGTAGAAAATAGAAGGAGGAGTTGAATATTGGACTCTTTGAGCATACTCTGCCATTATTATGATCATGTCTGATCATCCAATTCAAACCCAGTTCTTGCTTTTCTTCCATTTTCTTAGATCCTTTTAGCCCCAAGTGCTATTTCTGACATCTACTTGAAATTGTGCCATGTTCAGGCTCCCCACTGTCTGAGTGAAGAAATTTCTGGTAATCTCAGATATGGATATTCCTGTATCCTTAGACTGTGACTTCTGGTTTTGGACTCCCCGCCATCTGGAACAGCCTTTCTGTCTAATCCTGTTCAAATTTAATAGGTTTCTATGAGATCACCCCCTATTCTTCTGAACTCCAGCAAATGTAATCCTGTCATCCCAGGAATCAGTCTGGTAAATCCTTGCTGCTCTCTCTGTGCAAGAATATCCTTCCTCAGATAAGGAGAACAAAACTGCACACGGTATTCCAGGTGTAGTCTGACCAATGTGTTGTATAATTGAAACAAAATATCCCGCTCCTGTACTCACATTTTCTTGCTACAAAAGCTTCACATTTATCCACATTATATTGCATCTGCCATGCATTTGGGCATTTACTCAACTTGTCCAACATTTCATCGTCCTCCTCACAACATCCCCCCCCAGCTTTGTGTCAACTTCAAATCTGGAGACATCACATTTTGTTCCCTCATCTAAATCATTATTGTATATTGTAAATTGTTGGGGACCTAGTATTGATCCCTGCAATGTCCAATTAGTCACTGCCTGCCATTTGGTAAAACACCTGTTCATTCTTACTCTTTATTTCCTGTCTGTCAACCAGCTTTCTGTCCGTCTCAATACACTACTCTCAATCACATTTGCTGTAATATTCCACACTAATCTCTTATGTGGGACTTGTTGAAAGCTTTTTAAAAGTTGAACTAAACCACATCCACTGGTTCCTTCTCATCAACTCTACTAGTTACATCCTTGAAAATATTCCAGTAGATTTGTCAAGCACGATGTGAGTCTATGCTAACTCTGTTTGGTTCTGTCAGTATTTTCCAAGAGCTCTGTTATTATATGTTTTACAATGGACTCTAGCATTTTCCCCACTACCACCGACAGCCTGACTTGTCTAAAATGCCTGGTTTTCTCTCTAACTAACTTTTTTTTTAAGATAGAGGGTTACATTAGCTACTCTCCAATCTAAAGTGCTCCAGAGTCTATAGAATCTTGGAAAATGGCCACCGATGCATCCACAATTTCGAGGGCCACTTCCATAACTACTGTGCAATGTAGACTGTCTGGCTTTGGGAAATACAATTTGAAAACATTGTGAATAATTGGGCAGGGAGGGAGACCTTAGAGATAATACAATAGTGAGAAAATTGATTAATTTTCATTGCAGTCCAAAAAGTGCAGTGTCGAATGTGATAATAGTTGGTACAAAATCTACTTCCTGAAACATGTATTCCTATTTAAGAGCTCTTATGAATTGTGTTACAATTTGATATTTCTATTATTGAAATTAGCCGGTTTTGTTATTGATTTATTTTCAGAACTGTATGTTGGCAGTGGAGTTCAGCCAAGTTTGGGTTGGTTCACAAGATTCCTCTGTTTACATTATCAATGCTCATAGCATGTCCTGCAACAAGCAACTGACTGAACACTTCAGTGATGTCACCGACATGGTCTTGGAGGATAAGGGCTCAAAGTTCAGGTATTGTAGCTCAAACAAATATGTTCTTTACTGTCTAGAAGTTAGATTTAGAGCTTTGAAATTATGATATTTGAAGAGAAGATATGAATAATGTATGAATTAATACAGCATGCTTTGAGTAAGCATCTTTTGATTTAGTTTGTGTTAAGTAGTGAAGTAATAAAGGTTTTGTATTTTTAGTCAAAAGCAAGTGTATTCATGCAGTCTCGATGGAAGAGTCATTTGCTGGGATGTGCACACATTAGAGATAAAGACTAATTTTCAGTTGTCCAACTGCCACAAGTTAACTTCCATTAAACTTCACAATTCTATGCTCTGGTGTTGTAAGTAATGGCAATATTTTGATTTTCTTTAAATTTTTCCAGTTTCTTAGAACAAGATAAAATTGCATAAGTAATAGCAATATTTTAATTTTCTTTAAATTTTTCCAGTTTCTTAAAACAAGATAAAATTGCATATATAGATAATAGATTTATTTAAATTGCACAGAAGATCATAGTATTTAACTACTAACCAAATATATTTCCTCAGTGTTGTAACAGTCAGGTTTATTTAACAATTGCATACTGCATTTTTTGACTATCCATTTATATGATGGAATGTTTCCTTCTATTCGATGCCTTACATGGATTTCACTTAATCGTGGACTTTGTCATGCAGAAAGACACTATTTGGCTTATTAGGTTGATGCTGAGAAATTTAGGAAGTTCTGCTCTTTGGCCCTTTTCTGCATCCCTGCGAGTTTTTCTTTTCCATTCAGGTTTTATTCAATTCTGTTTTAAACACCATGGTTGAACCTGTAGCTATCACTATTTAAGGTAGTACAAGTCAGATTCAAATTACAGTACATAAAAAAGTTTTTATCATGTTACCTTTGACTCTTTATTCCAATCATTTAAAACTGTGTCCTCTGGTTCTTGACCCCTCTCCCAATGGGAGCATTTGCTCCCTATCTATTCAGTCTAAGTTCCTCATGATTTTGAACACTTCTCTCAAATCTCTTCTCACTCTTTGTTTAAGAGTATCCTCCTTAAAGCCTTCTGGTCCCTCTTAAAATATGATGTCAAAAGCTGTTCATTGAGATTGAGCTAGTGTTGTTAAACAAATCATTACTTCCTAGCTTTTGATCTCCTATGTATACATTCCTTTATTTAAAAAAATAGTTTAACACTAATGTTTCCTGTCGCTCAGCTCATTCAGAATCCATGCTGCCACTGTCCCATTTATTCTATGGGCTTCAACTTTGCTAACAAACCTGTTGGGTGATGCCCTACCTCAAGCCTTTTGAGACTCTATGTTTATATTACCTTGCCCTCATTAATGCTCTCTATTATGCCCCCAAAAAACTCTATCAAATTAAATGGTTGTCTGTAATATTAATATTTCAAGCTTGTCTGCCCTGAGTCTATTAGGTATAGGAGACGCTTTGCTGGAAGTGAAAAAAAATGGACAGGTGGTACGAAAAGTGACATTACTGGAAAATCCAAAAGGGAGTTATGTCCAATTTAGCAGTTTCCTTGTCTTTCTTGAGGTAGGCTGAAACAATTACATTTTGATACAACAAAAGTAAAAACAAAATATTGCTGATGCTCGAGATCTGAAATAAAACCAAAAAGTGCTAGAGAAACTTAACAGGTCTACAGCATCTCTGGGGAGAGACAGAAAACTACAGCTAACATTTCAAGTCCAGTTGAAATTGGAAAGTTAACTCCATTTCTCTCTGTACCTTTGCTGCCAGAGCTACTAAGTTTCTCTAGTGCTTTGTATAATACATATTGAGGCTTCGTGGAGAATACAGACCACCATTACTCTCTGGAAACCCCAGCTTCATTTTTTTTTTTGA
The DNA here is from genome assembly GCF_037043375.1 of Chiloscyllium plagiosum. Classification (NCBI taxonomy): domain Eukaryota; kingdom Metazoa; phylum Chordata; class Chondrichthyes; order Orectolobiformes; family Hemiscylliidae; genus Chiloscyllium; species Chiloscyllium plagiosum. The sequence goes on along the minus strand of NW_028270142.1, from coordinate 127,832,890 downwards.
AGATCGGAACAGGTATTTAATGTGGTGGATTGCTGAGGGTTGATAATTTGTCAAATGGTAGAAATTTCACCTCACCCCCTTTTTCCACCATGTTGGAAGGTCACAGATGTGAACTGTTTCTCCACATTTGCTGCTTGAATCTGCTGAATAATTCTAACATTTTCTGATTTATTTCAAATTTCTAGCACACGTAGCATTTTTTTTTGTATTAGAAATACATATTATAGTTGAGTAAAATATTCAGTGTTCATTTCAAAAAAGAGTAAAGAAATGAAAAATGCAGTTAATGTTTGGAAAAATGGTCCCTGATAATAGTACTGATTTTGCATAAACTTTGCAGCATTGGAAACACTTAATTGAAGAAAATGGGCATCTATTTACTGCTGTGAAATTGAGAAAACTGCTTTACTTTTGAGAAAGTCAGTATGTTGGAGGTGACACTTTTACATTTTATATATGGACATATTTTTGATTACTGGTGTTGTAGCAACAGAAGCAGGAGTCTTGAACAAGTGTTCTGAGATTACTCTTAAGTCGAACAAGCAAATAAAACTTGTGACATGTATTGTTTCATTTTCGTGACTGGCTCATATATTTTCTCTTCAGGAAAATCAGTTGGTGACAGCATGTGCTGATAAAGGAGAAGTTTGTATTTGGGATTTGAAATATCTGTCACAACCCTTGCAGAAGATCCAGCTTCAGGCCTGCAATAGCATTAATTGTATGATACGTGTTAAAAATCAGGTATTTACATAACTTCAATTTCAAGTTTATTTAAGGAATGGTAATATTATTTCTAAATAACATGGAATTCAAATTATTACATTTAATTTTTCTCAGTACTGCCTTGTTGAGTCTTAATCAGAGCTACTGTTGTCAACTATAATGTGCCATTTTTTTTCTGGCATTAACTAACCAAAACTATATTAATTTTCTCACCACTTAATCTCTTTACCAGAATGAGTAAAAGCTCTGGTGTGATGTTGGCTCTTATTGTTAGTCCGCTGTTTTATGTTTTAAATGATCTTTTTTTAACAAACTGTTGAAAAGTAATTATCAAGCATATTCAAGTTATTGAAAAAAATCAAATTAAATAATATTTCAAATTTTAAATAGATTTATTTTCCTCAGATTCTTTCTTTTAGTATGTATTGACTAATGTGTACATGTGTTTTGGATTTTTAATGTTGATTTTTAATAAATTAGCCTAAGTGCTGGAAGTAATGCTTTCCACGTTCTACCATTGATTTTTTTCTTCATGATATTATGATATTTTCTTCATGTTAAAAAAAATTCTTTTAACCAGCTACCTTCAAATAAGCACAAAACATTTATATTCATGTAGAAGCACCAGATATCCTGTGCCAGGTTTGCAAGGCACCTGACACTTCTCAACTGTCTTCTGAACTTTTAATTAGAACTGGCTCTAGAATAAATATCAGGATTGTACCTATATCACAAACTTCTAGCCTAGTCTGCAACAATCATGAAATACTTGGCACTGTCTGCTGCGAACAACTGCATGTATGCACTACTCTAGAAATCATCCTCCACATGATTCCAGACCCACTACAACAATGTGTATAAATTCAATGATGCACATGCAAAAAGAAGATACGCAATATTGAAATGGAGTTTGATGGGGTTAAGGAGTGGGCTGGCTGGAGGAGACAAATGAGGAGATGTGAGGAGGATATAAGAAGGGAGGTATTTGAGGAGTGAGGGAAGCCAGGAGGGAGAGCATCTCTGTCTACCCACCTGCTTATTAAAATGCACAGCCCACATGCACTAGTATTAACAGATAAAGCTGAAAAATTTAAATATCTTTTAAATAACCCTAACCTTAACCCTGTCTTCTGCTACTCTGTCTTCTGTCCATTTCCTATCTGTTATCCTGAACCCATCCAAAGATCTGCCTGTATTCACACCAAGTTAATCATACCAGACCATTGCTGACATGTGTTAGGCCATGGTTTGGCATGAACTTGTGTTATGATCCCTACAGATGGTCCTACTGGAAAATCGAATCCCACTCAGAGACCTGGCTTGATAAATCACGTTTGATTTAATTTGGTTTTAACTAAGTGGTTCCTCACTAAAACATAAATTAGAATTCTGTTGCAAAAGAAATTTAGATAAAATAGAATAATCCAAATTATCTACCTCTTTATTTTTTATTATTTTTCTTTGGCTAACTCATTTCCTGTAACTTCTTAATATCTTGGAGTTAAAGTTTTCTTAATTTAATTTCTCTCTGCTTTTCTTTCTCCTCTCTTTCCATTGTGCTATAACTTTTTTTCTCCTCAATTTTGCATCTTTTATTTCCTTAATTCAATTTTTGTAAACTTCTAACTGTACATTAGCTAATTTCAGTTGTGACATCTGAGTTTCAGATTTGCTTCCTACCAATTGTAAATGCGGTATAAGCACTTGAAGTATCTATCCTTATGGACTCCTAATTTTAAGTCTGTCCTCAATGTATCTGCTAATTAACTCTGCTCAGCTGTAGTCAAAGGTTGTAAATAATCCACTGTTATTATATCTTCCACTTCCACAACACTCTTAGTAACTTCTCAAGCCATCATCCAACTCTGTGCAATAAAATTCACCACAGCACAGCAAATTTGAACTCAGAGCTACTCTGTTACTTTGTCAAGAAAGACACAGATCCCTCTTAAACAACATGAATGCAGAGTTCTGGGATGAGCCTCCATTTGTTATTGCCTTTGCGAAATATCACAGGTTCAACTAGAATTGCTGCTTTTCTGAGGCGACCTAATGCTCATCTAAATACGTTTTTAAATCCGTAGGAATGCTATTTCTGAATTCTAAGTAGTCAAGCGGGAGGCTGGAAGAACGCAGCAGGCCAGGCAGCATCAGGAGGTGGAGGAGTCAATGTTCAGAGGACCCTTCTGAATTCTTCCATTGTTAAAATTTGCCTTAAATTCTTAATTTTTTCTCTAAGTGATCCAAACCATAAATCCCAAAACATTTCTTTCTCCCCTACAAATTCCATAAGTTTCTTTCATGTCATCATAAATTTAAATTGCCAAGCTTCAGGTACAAGCTCATAAGCATTAAGTATTGCCTGTCTGTTCTCACACTGCAGATTTGTTCTTTTGACAGGCTGGTATTCACAGTCCTAGTTATACCTGTCAAAATATCTTGTAACCTCTTTTGGCAACCTCATCTGCCTGGTAATCTTCTCAATTGAGGTAAAATGCCTTCCAATTCCATCCTCATTCAATTTAGGCACTAAGTGTAGATTCATAATCATTCTTCTACTAATATTTTCTTTTTCATAACCCCTCTCAAAGACAAATAGCATCAGAGATTGTAGCAAGTCAGTCAATCAGTATTCATGTAGGAGCAAATTACTGCAGATGCTGGAATCTGTACTGAAAACAACAAATGATGGAGATAGCGTCAATGGAGAGAGAGTAAGCTAATGTTTTCGAGTCTGGATGACTCTTCATCTGAGCTGGTGAAGGGTGGAAGGGGCAGCATTTATGTTGGTGGAGAAAAGATGTTGATATTCCGATGAAAGAACTCATGTTGGTTTACCTTTATTTCAAAGCATAAGGAAATACCTCTCATTTTGCGATGTTGATATTCCGATTAAGGAATTCATGTTGGTTTGCCTTTATTTCAAAGCATCAAGAAATACCTCCCCTATTGAGAACCTCCAGTGATCTAAACAATCTTGTGTTCCTTTATCATGTACATGCAGGTTATCATTATGTTGGTAGGGTTTCATTTGCTGATTTATCTTCTACTAGCTGGTTTAATAGTATTGCTTTAAGCTGGCTATCGAGGGCTTTTGTGGCACAGTGAGCCTTACCTCTGAGCCAGAAGGCCTGACTTAGAGTCCTATGCACTCCAGTGGTGTGTAATAACACCTAAACAGGTTGATTAGAAGATATCTTTTAGTTGGGTCTTGTGGGGTCAAATATCATCTCGATTCCACTTTTTTTTTCCCCTTTGGTTTGGAGAGAAATATTTTTAACTGTTAGATTTACTTGACTTATGTGCAATTGTGTTTCTTTTTACCAGTTTCAAATACAAAAACAATTGATTAGATGAGGTATTTGACTATTTTCTGCATGCAAAATTCTACTTACGAACAGTGAAATTTAATATTGTATGACAAAATCATAATTCTTTAATAAAAAAAGTAGAGTTTAGGTATTGCTAATGATTCTCTGTTGGAACTAGTTAATGCTATGTTGAAAGGAACATAAGTGACTAATAACATATAATTTTTAAAAACCTCTTTCAGCTCTGGATTGGAGGCAAAGGATCAGACAAAATGAGAGGGAAAATCTATGTGGTAGACACAATCAAATGCAGTGTGGAAAAGGAACTGGTGGCTCATGTAGACATGGTTCGAGTACTGTGCAGTATTGAAGACAGATATGTTATTAGTGGTGCTGGCAAAGAAGATGGGAAAATTGCCATCTGGAATGTGGGGTAATTTATCATCTTGGCATGCCTTTTATTGTGTTGAACTTTGCTCATTTGAGGGAAGCATGCAATTCCTGTACTTCGGCCCATCTATTCAATAACGCTTTTCAAAGTATGTCTGAAACAAAAACATTGCACTACAGAATTACTTAATGCATGCAACAGTGAGACTTAAATATTTTTATTTTATATGGAATCATTACAAATCTGCACTAATAAGAGTAGATTTGATTTTTTCACTTTGATTCATTCCTCTTGAAATTACATAGTGCAGACAAAAATGTTTTAAATTGGTGCTGAAGTGGAATGATTTGGGTTAACTTGAATTGTATTATTTCCATTGCGCAATTGAACATAATTCACTTTCTACTACACTATATTTTGATCGAATCATATATATTTATTACCTTTCACATAACAAATTAACCAAAGAAAAGCTAATTAGATTGCCAAATATGCAAAATCCATAGATCAGGCAGCATCTGTGGAGAGAAATGTTTCAGGACAATGACCAAACTTGCTAAGTATTTCCAACACTTGCTGTTTTTATTTCAGATTTTCTGTATTCTGCATACTATTTGTTAGTATTTAATTGCAACAATTTTATGTGTAAATTTGGAATTTATTACTCATTTGTATTTTTCATGTATTCACAGTTACTAAGGGTTTTGTAGGGGTCACTCTGCAAACTAATAATTTATAAAGGGAGTGAGGAATTAAAAAAGTGAAGAAAGGCTATAAAAAGAAATTAATTGCAATTTAAAAGCAAAAATCAAACTTGAGCTTGAAGATTAGATGTAATATAATTAATATATCATTAATGAGCTGCTTTCAATGCTTTTTTTCTAGTGCTATCTAGTTTGTAATGCTATCTAATAGTATGTATAAGATCTGAAAATATTTATCTGATCAATTCAGTTGCAGAGGGAAACAAAACACACCAATTTTTTTTGCAAGTATTTGAAAACTACAAAATGTCAATACAACACCAAGCAGTTTTTTGAGCTTTGACCTTTAGCTGTTGAGGGGCGATTGTCTAAAACCTCTGATTTTACTGCCCGTAGCGCATACTTCCATTATTTCCATGTGTCTATTATAAATTTTAATATGTTTGATCAGACATATTTTAAATAATCTGAATATAGGCATAGAATATAATTCACTGCCTTGCATCTATTATCTGTTATATTATGCTTAACATATAAAGGCTGCTAATTGCAGAACATTATTCAACTGTTCCTAATTTTTCTTAAGTTAAAACAACCCACCTACCTCAATCTTCCAAAGAAAATTATATCATTACCAATCCCTGCCCACTCAAATCAGTAAACCTATTATGATCCTGTGATTGATTTAATTGTACTTGACATAACACCATAAGAAAGGGATATCACAGTCGCACAGTGGTTAGCGCTGATTTTTCATAGTGCCAGGGTCCTGGGTTCAATTTCAGCCTCAGGCCACTATCTATGTGGAGTTTGCACATTCTCCCTATGTCTGTATCCCAGTCTGAGCTAATCCCATTTGCCCGATATCCTTCTAAACCCTTCCTATTCATGTACCAATCCAGCTGCCTTTTAAATGTTGTACAGGTGCACAATCCTTTATCCGAAATCTTTGGGCTAGTTGTTTCTTAGAATTTGGAATTTTTCAGATTTTGGAATAAATGACATTTTCACAGTAAAATAAAATAAATTACCGAACAGCAGACACATGTGTGAATAGCATGAAGGTTGAGACAGAATTGATGCCTACCAGTGCTGGGCCATGCTGCCATGTCACGTCTGAGTGATGTGGTTTGAGTGGGTGTGGAATTAGGTCACCTGTTTGCACCCCAAAATGACACTCCACAAAAAAATTTTGGATTTTGGAGCTTTTCAGATAAAGGATTGTGTACCTGTAATTGTACATGCTTGTTCCATACATACACAATCCTCTGCATGGAAAGGTTACCCCTCGGGTCCTTTTTTATAAATCTTCCCCTCCCACATTAAACCTTTGCTCTCTAGATTTGAACTCCCCCACCATAGGAAAAAGACGTTGGTTATGCATCCTAACCATGCCAGTCATGATTTTATAAACCTGTATAAAAGGTCACCACTCAGTTTCCAATGCTGCAGGGAAAAAAAAACACCCCAGCCTATTCACTCCCTGTAACTCAAACTGACCTGTCCCAGCAACATCCTTGGAAATCTTGTCTGCATCCTGTCAAGTTTAACACCATGCTCCCTATAGAAGAGCGACCAGAATCGTATTCTAAAAGTGGCCTCACCACGTAAGGATCAGAGGGCATAATCTCAGAGTAAGAGGTCGCCTAGTTATGCCAAAGGTAAGGAATTTCTTCTGTCAGAAGGCAGTGAATCTGTTAATTTTTTTTACCACCAGAGGACTGATGAGGCTGGGTCATTACATATATTTCAAGCTCATAGAAATTTTTAATCAATAAGGGAATTAAGGGTTATGGGGGAAAGGCAGGAAAGTGGAATTGAGATCATCAGATCAGCCATGATCTCATTGAATGGTGGAACAGACTCAATGAGCCAAATGGTCTACTTCTGCTTCTATATCTTTATAGTGTTATGAAGTTTCTGCCTTTGTTTTAATGTAAATGTTTAGCCTGGCACAGCGATATTACAATTTTTAAAACATGCAGTGAACGAAAAATGCAGCATTTGGTAAAAGTCATGCTGATTTTCTTTATTGATAATTGCTTGGTAGTACAGAATTAAGCATTGCTAAAAAGAGTTACAGTTGAAGATTTTCACCTTGCATTAATCAGAATTGGAATGCAAGAAACTGACTTGGGAAAAGACCAAAAATTAATATAGCATGAAATTAGAGTGCTGATTTGCTGGTTCATGGTTGACTTGGTAAATATCAATCTTAGCTGATTAAACTCATACTTCATACTAGGCAGGTAGAGTCTGATTGGTTAGGGTGAAGCAGCAGGGTTTTGGCTGTCTCTAACTCTCTTTCTTGTAACATACAGACTACGCTCGAGGGCAAGTTGCAAAGACATTTGGTGGGCTCATGATCTTTCTAGTGATATATATGATTGGATAAGGTGACCTGGGAGGACAAATCCTGTCATATGAGCTGCCCGAGACATACCAAAGTGATGTCCCTTTACACTGATCTATGATGTAATTGTGCAGAACATGAATTGGTCAAATGATTGAGTGTGAGCTAGTGCAGCCAATTCTTGTTTTCCACGTACGCTCTGAAACATTACTGTATATCCTGCAAAACATACATATCAAGAGCAGTATTGTGTCCATGTACTCTTTTGACATTGCTAGCTTACTTACCACTCTAGGAAACCATTCACATTTATATTTTATCACTATATCTTGGCAATGTAGTGCAACCAGTGTCTGAATCTGTTTCCATCAAACTCATGAACTTGATAGATCATGTAGTCAAGCTAAATTTCAGTTATAGTAATGCGCCCTTTTGATCGAATAATGACGAATCTTTCACCCCTTGAACACTTCCAACAGTCAGTGACACGTTTGCAATGTTTGAATCCGTAGCTGCATCAAAGATTATCTTTACTCAATTTAGTAAACTCCATTCTGCGCTTAGGTTTACCATTTGAAAAGGAGGCATCAAACAAGATCCCTTTCCTTGATGTGTTAGCTAAAAAAATTGCCAATGGATTCTGTGCTAGTATCTGCCACAAGCCTACATTCAATGGCCAATATATGCATTTAATTGCAACAGTTTCATTTGCTGCAAAATAGAGCTTATCGACAGGCTCATGAATAGACATTGTGAGAGGACGTATCAAGACTACCCGCATCAAATCATCATTCATGTGATATGGGAGTTCTGATGTTGTTGTGATACATTCTTGCTCCATTTCCCATGGCATTGCTCTGACAATTCAGACGTTACCTGCCTTTAATTAGCTCATTATGACTGACATTTAAAAGATCTTGCTACATCTCTATGCTAACTAGTCAGCACTCTCTTCTCATGCTGTATATGTTTTTATTATTGCAACAAATACATGTAAAGTGTTTGTTATATTGCTCAATCACCCAATGCAAGCACCAATATTCCATTTTTTAAACGCAGCTCAAAATGGCTTTTTATTAGCGTTTTAGTAGTTTGAAAGAACTCATGTCAGTTATTAATAAATAAAAATAAATTTTATCCCAGGAGTATTATTGAAGTCATAATAGAAAAAGGTATTTAACATTTTACCCACAGAGGGATTGTTCTTTTCTTATCAAAGAGGTTACTGCACGTTTGTTATTACCTGTTACAGTACATTATTTCAGATAGTTAAGCTGTTAAATAGAATGTTTTTTAAACCACAATGTAACTGATAGTAAACCTAAGCAAAATTAGCTGCATTTAGTGAGTGTGATCAAAACCAAAATAAGTTTCTTTAATGGGCCATATAAAATGGTTTTTATTTTCACAAATGTTAAATTGAAATTGTTATATAAATACAAAATGCTTTGTACATTAATGTTTTTTTTAATGCTGCACTGGTCATATCTCATACTTGTATTTCTCAGATATTGCATATTTTTAATAAATACATACTACTATCTTTTTTGTTTCATTTCAGAAGCAAATGCTTGACTCTGAATTTCTGGACTATTGCTAATGGCATTTTGTAGAATCCAAATGAGATGATTTCGGTTGCATTTTGTGAGAATGGTAGAACAGAAGGAACCACTTTCCCTACAAGTGGCTAATTGGACTGTGGATTAGTGAACAGTTGTCAATGACTAAGACCATTCACAGCTAACAGCTGTGTGATTGATTAGAGTCATAGAGATGTGCAGCACGGAAACAGACCATTGGTCCAACTCGTCCATACCAACCAGATATCCTAACCTAATCTAGTCCCACTTGCTAGCACTTGGCCCATATCGCTCTAAACTCTTCTCTTCCTATTCATATACCCATCCAGATGCCTTTTAAATGTTGTAATTGTATCAACCTCTACCACTTCCTCTGACAGTTCATTCCATACATATACCACCTCTGTGTGAACAAGTAGCCCCTTAGGTCCGTTTTTAAATTTTTCCCCTCTTCCCCTAAACCTATGCCGTCTCATTCTGGACTCGCCCACCCGAGGGAAAATACTTTGTCTATTTAACCTCTCCATGCCCCTCATGAATTTATAAACCTCTATAAAGGTCACCCCTCTGCCTCGGACAGTCCATGGAAAACAGCCTCTCCTGATAGCTCAAATCCTCCAACATTAGTAACATTCTTATGAAACTCTAAAAGGTTCAGAAAAGATTTACAACATCCTTCCAATAGGAGGGAGGCCAGAATTACAACTAATATTCCAAAAGTGGCCTAACTAATGTCTTGTACATGACATCCAAACTCCTAAACTCAATGCTGTGACCAATAAAGCAAAGCCTATCAAATGCTGCCGTTACTATCCTATCTACCTGCGACTTGACTTTCAAGGAACTATGAACCTGCACCCCAAGGTTGCTTTGTTCAGCAATAGTCCCCAGGACTTTACCATTAACTACACAAGTCCTGCTCTGATTTGCCTTTCCAAAATGTAGCACCTCACATTTATCTAACTTAAATTCCGTCTGCCATTCCATAGCCCGTTGCCCCAACTGATAATTGTACTCTGAGGTAACCTTCTTCACTGTCCACTACACCTCCAATTTTGGTGTAATCTGCAAAACTTACTAACTATACCTCCTATGTTCACATCCAAATCATTTATATAAATGATGAAAAGCAGCGGACTCAGCACCGATATATTATCCAGTTCAAACTGGATGGTTGCACCTGGGCAAGACTAGAACGAGGAGGGTTTAAACTGAAATAATAGGGAGATTGAAATCTATGCTCAGAAACAGAATAGAGGGAAATGACAGCAAAAACAGAAGACAGAATGGGAAATAAGAAAAGAGCAGAGAATCCAAGGGCAAAATTTTTTTGCCCGAAATGTTGATTTCCCTGCTCCTTGGATGCTGCCTGATCTGCTGTGCTTTTCCAGCACCACTCTAATCTAGACTCTGATTTCCAGCATCTGCAGTCCTCACTTTTGCCTCCAAAATTAGAACATGACCACAGTGCAAGAAAATGGAACAGGACTGAGAATGTCTTTTTTTTTTAAAAAAAAGTCTTCTGGCTTGGAGCATTCACAAAAAGTGGATGAATTAATCGCACAAATTAATATAAGAAATTCTTATCTTAACATTCTAAATCTTCCATGTCCTTCTCCACAGTAAACACAGATGCATATACTCATTTAGTATCTCTCCTTTCTCCTGCAGCGCCATACAAAGGCTGCCTTGTTGATCTTTGAGGGGCCCTATTCACTCCCTAGGTACCCTTTTGTCCTTAATGTATGTGTAAAAGCCTCTTGGATTCTCCTTAACCCTAATTGCCAAAGCTATCTCACATCCCCTTTTTGCCTTCCTGATTTCCCTCTTAAGTACATTCCTACTGCCTTTTTATTCATCTCAGGACTCACTCCATCTATCTTGTCTATATCTGACATATGTTTCCTTCTTTTTCTTAATCAAATCCTCAATTTCTTTAGTCATCCAGCATTCCCTATACCTACCAGCCTTCCCTTTCACCCTAACAGGAATATATGCTCTCTGGACACTCGTTTATCTCATTTCTGAAGGCTTTTGAACTGTCAAAACTACCCTTCCTCTTAGAACTTCAATTGTTAGATCTGGTCTACCCTTTTCCATCACTATTTTAAAACTAATGGAATTACAGTCACTGGCCCCAAAGTGCTTCCCTACTGACACCTCAGTCACCTGCCCTGCCTAATTTCCCAAGAGTAGGTACATCCACATACTGCATCAGAAAATTTTCTTGTACACACAAATTCCTCTCCATTTAAACTCATTAACACTATGGCAGTCTATATTTTGCAAGTTAAAATCCCCTACCATAACTATCCTATTATTCTTACAGATAGCTGTGATCTCCTTTGACTATTAGGGGGTCTACAATACAATCCCAGTAAGGTGATCGTCCCTTTCTTATTTCTCAGTTCCACCCAAATGACTTAGGACGTATTTCTGGGAATATCCACCCCCAGTACAGCTGTAATACTACCCCTTATCAAAAACACCACTCCCCCTCCCCTCTTGCCTCCCTTTCTATCCTTCATGTAGTATTTGTATCCTGGAACATTAAGCTGCCAGTCCTGTCCATCCCTGAGCCATGTTTCTGTAATTGCTATGATATCCCAGTCCCATGCTCCTAACCATGCCCCGAGTTCATCTGCATTGAAATAAATGCAGTCTAATTTATCAGTCCTACCTTGTTCTCTGCTTTGTCTCTGCCTGTTCTGACTGTTTGACTCGCTTGTTCTTAATTGTACCAGTCTCAGATTGATCTATTTCCTCACTATCTCCCTGGGTTACACCCCCTCCACCTTCGTAGTTTAAATCCTCCCAAGCAGTTCTCGCAAATCTCCCTGTCAGTATATTAGTCCCATTCCAATTTAGGTGCAATCCGTCCTTTTGTACAGGTCACTTCTACCCCAAAAGAGCTTCCAATGGTCCAAAAATGTTAATCCTTCTCCCATACACCAGCTTCTCAGCCATGCATTCATCTGCTCTATCCTCCTATTCCTGACCTCACTAGCTCATAGCACCGGGAGTAATCCAGATATTACTATTCTTATGGTTAGATCTCATGGAATAGAGGGAGAACTAGCCATTTGGATACAGAACTGGCTCAAAGGTAGAAGACAGAGGGTGGTGGTGGAGGGTTGTTTTTCAGACTGGAGGCCTGTGACCAATGGAGTGCCACAAAGGTTGGTGTGGGTCTACTATTTTTGTCATTTATATAAATGATTTGGATATGAACATAGGAGGTATAGTTAGTAAGTTTGCAGATGACACCAAAATTGGAAGTGTAGTGGACAGCGAAGCAGCTTATCTCAGATTACAATGGGATCTTGATCAGATGGGCCAGTGGGCTGAGGAGTGGCAGATGGAGTTTAATTTAGATAAATGCGAGGTGCTGCATTTTGGGAAAGCAAATCTTAGCAGGACTGATACACTTAATGGTAAGATCCTAGGGAGTTGTTGTTGAGATCTTGGAGTGCAGGTTCAAAACTCCTTGAAAGTGGACTCGCAGGTAGATAGGATCGTGAAGAGTATTGGTCAGAGTATTGAGTACAGGAGTTGGGAGGTCGTGTTGCAGCGGTACAGGACATTGGTTAGGCCACTGTTGGAATATTGCGTGCAATTCTGGTCTCCCTATTATTGGAAATCATGGCTGATTGGTTGTTATCTTCCAAAATCTTTTAGATCTCTGAACAATTACTACGGATGGTAGCTATGTATTTTTAGAAAAGGAGCTAGAGAGAAAATAGGGAACTATAGATTGGTTAGCTTGACATCAGAAGTAGGGAAATTCCCATAGATAAGGTTTATAAGCAAAGCAGTTGGGGAAAGAAGTGAAAGGATCAGAAAGAGTAAACATGGAGTTATAAAAGGGAAATCATGCTTGACGAATCTACTCAGTTTTCATCGTTACTAGTAAAGTTAGTAAGGGGGGTCTTGGATGTGGTTTACTGACTTTCAGAAGGTGTTTGCTAAATTCCTACATACGAGATTAGCATGTAAAACCAGAGCACATTGAATTGAGGTTGTGTATTGATATAGATAGAAAACTGGTTGGCAGACAGGAAACAAGGTAGAAATAAACACCAGGTTATAGTCCAACAGGTTTAATTGGAAGCACACTAGCTTTCGGAGTTCCGCTTCATCAGGTGGTTGTCTTAGGTGGTTGTGGAGGACACAATTGTAAGACAACCACCTGATGAAGGAGCGTTGCTCCGAAAGCTAATGTGCTTCCAATTAAACCTGTTAGACTATAACCTGGTGTTGTGTGATTTTTAAACTTTGTACACCCCAGTCCAACACCAGCATCTTCAAATTATAAATAAACAGGTCTTTCTTTGAATGGCAGGTAGTGACAAGGGTCATGCGGGGACCCCAACTATTCATGATTTATATCAATGATTTAGATAGGGATCTAAATGTAATATCTGCAGGTTTGGGAAGTGTCCTGTAGTCAGTATTGCAGTGAGGCAGGCTGAGAAAGAGCCCCATAGTCAGCATTGCAGTGAGGAGCAATGTACCCCACATAAAACCCAAGCTGAGCCTCAATGAACAGATTATTACTATGTAGGTGGCCATTTGATAGTACCATTAATGACCCAATTTATCCCAAAAGAGCTGAACTCCAGAAGTGATGTGAGAGTGACTGCCCTTGCCGTCAGGACCACGTTTGACTGAATGTGACATCAATAAGTCCTAACAAAAATGGAGTCAATGAGAATCTAGGAAAACTCTGTTGCTTAGAGTTCTATCAGGCATGTAGGAAAATGGTCAGGGTTGTTAGAGGTAACTCACGTCAGCTCCAAGACATCTCTGCAGGAGTTCCTCACAGTAGCATCCTAGGCACAACCATCTCCAGCTGTACCATCAATGACCTTCCCTCCATTTCAAGGGCAGAAGTTTGCCGATGATTACACAACATTCAGGACAATTCATAACTCCTCAGATACTGAAGTAGTCCATCTCCAAAGACAAAAAGACATAGAAAATATCCAGGCTTGGGCTGACAAGTAGCAAGTAACATTCATGCCATACAAAATGTACTGCAGAAATTCACCAAAGATCCCTAGACAACACTTTCCAAACCACAGTGGCTCAGTGGTTAGAATTGATGTCTCAACACCAGGGATCTAGATTTAATTTCAGCCTTGGGTGACTGCACATTTACATGTTCTCCCTGTGCATGAGTGGTTTTCCTGTAGGTGCTCTGGTTATCTCCCACAGTCCAAAGGTGTGTAGATTAGGTTGATTGTCTATGGTAAATGCAGGGTTACAGGGATGGGGTGGGGAACTGGGTCTGGGTGGATTGCTATCTGGAAGGTTGGCACAAACTAAAATGGATCAAATGGCCTCTTTCTGCACTGCAGGAATTCTAATGAAACCACTTGCATCTAAGGAGGACAAAGGCAGGAGAGACATGGGAACACAATTACCTGCACGTTCCCTTCTGTGTCACTCATTGCCTGACTTGGAAATATATCAGCGTTGCTGGAATTCTCTCCCTTATGGCATTGTGGGTCTGTTCAATGTGAACTGCAGCGGTTCGAGATGGTAGCTCACTATTAATTTCTCAAGGGCAGTGAGGACAGGCAATAAACACTGGTCAGGCAACGACGCCCACATCTCACAAGTGAACAAAAAAAAACTTTACTGAAGATGAGCTGATAAGGTTGTAACTAACAGGACGTACCTAGACAACTTTCCTTGTTGGGTAGATCGAAAAAAAGTGTTTTAGTTAGGAATGAGGTCAATTCACCCATCAAGTCACTCCAGAGCCACATCATTTGCTTTTGGAGACTAAGGCAGACCAGTTATGGACATTAATAAACCAGTTTCATTGTCGCCATTAAGAATACCCTCTGATTCCAGATATATTAATAAATTTATTTTAAATTTAAAATCAATTTAAGTTGATGTCTTTTGAACTCATGCGTATAGCATTAGCTGTGACCTCTGGATTAGTGGTCTAATAATACTACTAGTGTCACCATCCCCTTAGGGAACTTTTTCATTATTAAAGATATTAAGTCAGAACTGCAATCCTTTACTCCATTATTACTGAACTGCAACAAGAGGTGTGTTTTTCTGCTTTGCCACTGGAGGGACACAGCGTAACTATCAAATTGTTATAAGGAATCATTGTCAAAATCCTCCCATATTCTTTATAATTTTTTCCTTGTTAAAAAAGGATGGAGAAAGCTATGTTATGTAATTGGCACAGGGAGCTTAAAAGAAAAAGGTAAAGTCACCATAGTCCTGCTCTGTTATGAGAGAGACAGAAGACTGGTGATGATTTAACCTCATGGTCAGCATGCCTCAGAGGCAATGCAACATTTTGGTAGCTTCATCAGGAACTGAACCAACGCTGGTGACATTACTCTATTACAAACCAGCTATCTGAGTGAACTGACAGCTATCATAGGGAATTAAAGATAAAGGGATGTCATTGGTTAATCTGTAATAGAACCATTGAAGTTTTCAATATCAAAATTGAAAAACTATCAGATCTCCTGAGTCTTCTCTTCAGGAAAAACTGCCCCAAAAGTTCTCCAACCAACAGTGCAACTAAAATTTGAGAACCATTCTCAAACAAACATTCTCTAATGCGTTCACATCCTCTGCTAATATGGCACCCAGAATAGTACACCACTCCAGCTTAGGTTTAAGTAGTGCATTATATATAAATTATCAGCATAACCTTCTTGCTTTTGTACTCAACCCTTCTAATGAAGCCTAGAATACTGTACGCACATTTCTTTAATGACTCAGGTACATATATTCCTAGGTCTTTCTGCTTCTGCACACCATTTAAAACAGTAGCTGTCACTCCATATTCTTTGCATCAAAATATATAATCTCTCATTTCTCTACATTAATTTTCATCTGCCACTTATCCACCAACTTAATCTAGTTTTGAAGTTCTACACTACCCTCTTCACAGTTTACAGGGCTCTCAGTCTTTGTCTTGTCTGCAACCTTTAAAATTATTCCCTGCACAAGATCTAGATCATATCAGGAAAGCAAAATTTTCAAAATTGACCCCTGGAGAACGCCACTACAAAATTTCCTCCAACCTGAAAATATCCATTAACCATTACTCCCTGCTTCCTATTCCTGTCAACTTTGATTTCCCCTTTGCTCCTGTCCCTTTTATTCCAGGCATTATATTTTTTCTCTGGGACTGCATTTAACATCTTTGGGATATCTATGTATACCTTTATAGAAGCCAAGGATTTGAATGAGAGCTCTATATTTCAAGTTTACAAATGACAGCTAGGGATAGGATCAGATCAGATTTTCCTGCAGCCGAGGAGGTAAGAGAGTGACAGGTGCAGACATATTAAAGCAAATGAACTGCCAAAGGATAGATGGCTATAAATTTTAAAACCTCACTGCAGAACAAGTTGCACTGTGTGCCTGGGGCTTGTTATACAACCTGCAGTGTTTGTGTAGGACAGGGTCACTCTCAATGTGAAAAAAAACATTCCAATCAGGAGCATTAGTGCCATTCAATAGGAGTACATTCCAAAATAAAAACACTGAAGGATTCTGCTTCATGTGGCTTTTGTGCTGCTGAAATATATTTGATCTTAGGAGCATACTGGGCTGTGTTTTGGAAAGCAGGTATTCGTGTGCCCCACTGCCAATGTTGCCATTTTTCTTTCTTTAGGTACATCAAGTTTTTTGAAGAAATAACAAAGACAATTGATGAGGGTAGATCGGTGGATGTGATCGATACTGACTTCAGTAAGTTGTTTGACAAGGTTCCTCATGGGAGACTGGTTAGCAAAGTTAGATTGCATGAAATACAAGCAGAAAAAGCCTTTTGAATACAGAATTGGTTTGAAGGTAGAAGACACAGGGTGGTAGTGGACGGTTGCTTTTCAGACTGGAGGCCTGTGACCAGTGGTGTACCACAAGCTTCAGTGCTATGTCCACTGGTTTTCTGTCATTTATAGAAATGATTTGAATGCAAACAGAAGAGGTATAGTTAATAAGTTTGCAGATGACATCAAAATTGGAGGTGCAGTAGGCAACAAAGGTGGCTACCTCAGATTACAACACGATCTCGAGCTGGGCCAATGATCGACAGATAGAGTTTAATTTAAATAAATGTGAGGTGCTGCATTTTGGAAAGGCAAATCAGAGCAGAACTTGTACATTCAATGGAAAAGTTCTGGGAAGTATTGCTGAACAAAGACCTTCCAGTACAGGTTCATAATTCCTTGAAAGTAGAGTCACAGGTAGATAGGATAGTGAAGGCAACGTTTGGTACACTTTCCTTTATTGGTAACAGCATTGAATATAGGAATTGGGAGGTCACTTTGCAGCTGTACAGGACATGCGTTAGGCCACTTTTGGAACAGTGCGCGCAATTCTGATTCCCTTATCAGGAAGGATATTGTGAAACTTGAAAGGGTTCAGAAAAGATTTGCAAGGATGTTGCCAGGGTAGGATTTTAAATATAGGAGGCCTGAATGGCTAACTGTTTTCCCTGGAGCAGAGGCTGAGGGGTGAGCTCGAGGTTTATAAAATCATGAGGGGCATGGATAGGATAAATAGACAAGGTCTTTTGCCTGGGGTGGGGGAGTCCAGAATTAGAGGGCATAGGTTTAGGGCGAGAGGGGAAAGATATAAAAGGGACCGAAGGGGCAACATTTTCATGCAGGTGAATGAGTGTATGGAATGAACTACCAGAGGAAATTGGGGAGGCTGGTACAATTACAACATTTACAAGGCATCTGGGTAGGTATAAGAACAGGAAGGGTTGAGGGGGATATGGGCCAAATACTGGCAAATGGGACTAGATTTGGTTAGGATATCTTGTTGGCATGGACAAGTTAGACAGAAGGGACCATTTCCATGCTGTACATAATGACTCTCGTTCAAAATCAACAGGTTACAAGGTAAACTGTCAATCATTCTAACAATATAGGGATGGCTTCCCAAATCACTGTCCTTTGCACAAAGTTTGGCACAGTGGTTAGCACTGCTACCTCACAGCACCAGGGACACAGATTCAATGCCACACTTGGCAACTGTGTGAGGCTTGCACGTTCTCCCCATGTTTGAGAGAGTTTCTTCCAACAGTCTAAAGATGTGTAGCTTAGGTGGATTAACCATGGGAAATGCAGGGAAAGGTTAGAGAGTGGGGCTGGTGGGGTGTTCAGGGCTGGTGTGGTCTCAATGGGCTGAATGGCCTGTTTCTACACAGTAGGGATTCTGGGATCTAAAAATGACTTGGAAAGAAGTGCTAGTGCAATATTCAAAATTAGCTACATGCTATAATTCACAGTATCAGAGTTTATATTCTTTCCTAGATGTTGTTTAAGGGTTTATGGGAATATGGTTTCACATGATGCATGGATGCAAAAAAATTGAAACAAAAATGGGAAGGATTCTTAGACTTCCTGGTTCGTTACCAGTGTACCATATGTTGAAGCATGACCTGCTCCAGAGGTGTGGAATAGCACCTCTGAGCAGGTTGATAGAGAAAATAACTGCAATTCGAACAGGAAGTTTGGGAAAGGGCAGAGGACAGACTAACCAAACCGCTTTTGCAGATGGCAGTATGTGCACAATTAGCTGAAAGCCTGTTCCTTTGCTATGATGAATGATTCCACAAAAAAAAAATTTTGTGGAGCATGTCAACCTCAGCTAGATTAATATTCAGTTTTGAATGCTGCATAAGAGATGAAATAGCAACAATACAAAAAGGTTTGGGATAGTGATGTCATCTAGATTATAGTATTATAAAGTTTAAAGTTTAACAGCTCTCCATCCTAACAATTGGTCAGAGAATTAGGTCTTTTTTTCTCTCCAGAAAAAAAAAAGTAGACCAAAGACATTTGATTACATTTGTTTTAAATACTGTAGGGTGGGAGACTGCACAAGCAAACTATTTGAATGAGAAATCTTAGGGAGAACTAAATTTGATGGCATCAAGTAGTTTTTTCAATGCCGAGAGAGTTAGTAACCTGTAGAACAAATTGTCCACTTGTGCAATGACTGAATTCACTGCCAGCACTCAATGGAGCAAGAACACCTTGGCAGATTTTTTATTACAGAAGGTTTTATTTTGTTCTATGCAAGAGCTGCTTGCAGGTGCACATGGGAGCCCATATGCTTAATTACCATAGGGTCACATGAACAGGCTTAAGTGTTCCATTCCTGAAAGAATATCATGAATTTAAAAAAAAAATCAAGAACAGCATATTAAAGAGGAACAAGGGTAAGATGCACACATTGTTGAGATGACAGATATAGTGCAACCAGAAAGGCATGGGGTTATCAAAAATATGGCTACTTACCCTTTCCAAGGGTCAAGATGCAAAATATGAAACTGGGAAGGAGAAGGATGGAGGAGAAAGGAGAAATAAATGGTAAAGACAGAATACAGAACACAACCTCAGCCAACATTTAACTGTAAAATTGCAGCAATTTAGAATTTATAGCAATCATGAGCAGGATCAAGGTGCTCAGATAACAAACCAAGCGGAACAGTCAATAACTACACAGTCTGAACTTCAGCATCCTTGAAAGAAACCACACCAGGTTATACAGTGCAGAATTAAAAAAGTTGGTGGAGCAATTTGAGTTTTGCATTCTGGTCAACTGCCAGTACATTTGATGTGATTGCACAATGCAGTGGATGTTTATTTGCAGTTAAGCAAATTTATCAGGAGATAATTTACAGGTCAGCAAATCTCAACTGGTCAGGAGTATAAACTATGTAACAAAGAAACAGCAGTAGAACTAAGTGCACATTGACAAAAATATTTTCACTGAAATTTTTATTTTTCATGAAATAGAATATATTGAAACACTATATGGAAGAATAGAATTTTTCTAATTTTCTTTTAAAATCAATTGAATACACAGTTAAAATGGAAAGTGCTTAACAAAGTCACTGTTTCATGCAATGACTCATTTTCAATTTGTCCAACAAAAAAGCTTGAAAATATAGAAATAAGTCTATGCCATTAAGTCACTCATTTCATTCTATCTTACACATTCTTTGCTTTCATCCCTTTTTTTAACAACTAAAGCATGTGTTTAACACATTTAATATTTCCACTCAGCAAGAGCTATAGTGCCCCAACTTAATAAGTTGATTAAAAAAAGCAGTCATCTTTTGACCAGTTCACTACGGAACCATATTTAAAATGAGATGCCTTTGTAGAAGCGATTGGTATATATTGGAGGCATTTGATGTGTTTCCTCCATCATTCCATCTAAGTGCAGTTCAATAATTACAAGGTGACAGTAGCCACCTAAAATCCATAGACCTATTAACATAGATAAATTTGGTGAACCTTAAATATACAGAAGAGAAACACCATTTACATGCTGTGCAAATCTGGAGCAATCACCAGCGTTTTGGCATTTTTCAGCTGTTTGTGGATGGGTCAAATGCAAGATCTTTGTGGCATGTTAACTAAAACAAACAAGCCGGCCATTCTCCATAATTGAAGAGTTGTTTTGAAGACAAACATGCTCACATTCTACATTATCAACTGGATACATTTTACTGGTGGTGCAACCAAGCTCAATTCTTTGTATTAAGTGAAAAGTCATACTATTAAACAAGATTTATTCATTGTCAATAAATAAATTTAAATTTGTATTTGAATAGCTTTCTTCCCACATTCTGTCCCATTATCATAGGACAGAGGTTACAAATTGCATCGAGTATTCATAAAATACTGCACATTCCCATTATCTTCAAAGTCCAGTTTGAACAGTGAGAAGTTCCACTTTTGCTGGACATGAGTTAGCTACAGATTTATAATTTTGACAAGCTCAGAAAAATCAAAGAGCATTACACTTTAATTTATTCCCATACAAGTATAAAAAAGAAAGCTAACTTTTATAAAATTCAAGGAAGATACCGGTTTTAAAAACAACTCAAATATAAACTGCACCCAACACAAGTTAGCATTTTGGTAGATTGGGTCTGGTAAAGTCAGTAGTATTTTAAAACAAAAAAACTCAAAATACAATTGCAAAATAAATAGGATCTTGAAAATATGTTTAAAAGTCTTTCGATGTAGACCTGTGTGTAATTTTTCTGTTGCATTGCCATAGCATTTCAAAAAACCATGTATACTACATTCAGAGTTCTGCTTTAGTAGTCAGCATAATGATGCTACAGAACCAACGTGTTGAACTACAGAATCTGAAAAACGTCCTTCCTTTGTCATCTTCTATTTGGTTTGACTAATGATGCCTTTGTTCCAAACACATCCTTGCACTGCACCCAAACATCAAGTACGAGCAATGAACTTTAGAAGAGATTTTACCAGCAATATAATTGTTTTCTTGATGATGAAAAAGCAGTTTCTGCATGCATTCAGAAGTCTATTTTACAAAGATCGATAAATTATTGCAACATTTATTTGATTCGTCTGCACGCAAAAAGAAAACAAAAAAAGGTAGCGATTAGCACTCCCTCAGAGAGAATGATGTTTTAGTGGGTGCAATCCAAATTAATCCTGAAAAGATTGAAGTTTTACAAGTAGCTTTCTTTTACTCCAAGATGAAGAGTTCCTGTACAACAAATTACTTTTATTCTGCATTTCGCTGTCCTTTCCTGGTAGTAATAGACAAATTTCAACCCACCTCAATTTTATCTACAAAAACTAGGCCACATTTAGTTTCAGACTTCTTTAGCCCCAGATTAATTTTCAAAAAGACTGACGTTTCTTGAACTTTCATCCTTACTTTAAGGTAAAATATAACCTTAATTGGGCTACCTGAATCTGTTTTCCTATTGATAGAATTTCAGGCATAAATTGATTTCCTCAATAGAAAGGGATTTGCTAAACCATTACTTCTAGACTAGTGCATTGGGACTATCAGTTGGAAATACCACAAACTCAAAAGCAGTCTCAAACCAAATTAAAGCTCTGAATCCATATTGGGAGCAGTGAAGACACTCCATCAGTCTGAAAGAGGAAAAAAGGTCAAAAAAGACTAGCAGGAACAGTCCTATTTTGTAAAATTAAAAACTCATAACACGTACAGGCATTGATGAACAGAACCTTGTATGAAAGAGTAAAACCATACAGTTTGAACGTGTACATGTCTAGCTAGCAGAGTACAAGAAATTCACAATGAAGATAGATCTTTTTCACAACTCAGTAAGGATTTGTAAACCATATGTATTTTCGGGGCAATTTCTTCACTTAGTCTTGATTTAATCAATTGTGTTGGCGTTCACATCAGATGTTTGATCTCCACTTCTTCCATTGAAGATAAAAAACAAAGATAGTATTATAGTATAAATTTCTCCTTTCAAAATCTAAGGAAAACCTGGACAGCTGCTATCTAGAATAAGGTAATAACAGCATAGGGTCATTTACAAGAGGTCAATTTTCTGGTTGCCTATCAGAGAACATTAGACAAAACAGTCTCAGCTATTTAATACAAATGTTCTATGTCTAAGACAGCTGTCTATTTCACACAACTTATTCTTCATATGGCTCGCCACAATTAGTTAATAAGTAAAACCAGTTAATGATGCTCATCTGGTTTGAGAAAATATGGTTTCCGATTGCTTCCTAGATTTATAGGGAGAAATAAAATATGTTTGTAGCTTATCTGATTGACGGTGACATATAAAAGGCATCATGCCATTTGAAAAAATTAAAACTGCCCAGGAAAGAAATTAGACTATAACTGATATTTCCACACTAAAAATCAATGGCACCTTAGTGTTCAAAATTACAATTTTAACATTCCAATTATGCCAAGATTGAAACTGTAAAAATTCAATCCTATCAGTGTACCAAATATTAATGGAGACTTTTCAAAGTGGCTTTTTAGGAAATAGATTGATGAGGGAAAATAGAAAAGCTTTACTAGTTACAAAATGGTATGTTTGCAGTCAATCAAGGCAACTTGTTTCCCCGAATGGACTAGCCGCCTTTGGTACATCAACACAAATCTTTGAAAAGTTTTCACTTAAAACTTATTTTTAAAATAAAATGTCCGTGAAACCATTTTGCTTTATAGTACATAATACCAGATTGCTGGGGCAAACTTTTACCAGAACCTAATGGAGTTAGTTTTTGTTTGTTTTTTGCAAGGTGGGTTAAGACTGCAGGAGGACAGGAATTCATTGCATATGTCGGATCATGCAATTTCTGGAATGCTTTGCTAATGTGCCAGTTCACACAGCTGACTCAATTTCCACATTAGAGATGGTGCCTTTACGAGTCAGCTTCAAAACAACTGGCTTCTCTGTATTTTTGTCTGCTTCTGCCATAAGAGTCTCTCTATTATCTTCCTCTCCTGTGTCCTGCTGATTCTCTGGATATATGACAAGAAATAAGGCAGACAAAAAGCCAAGAAATGAACCAATGGATGCCACAATAGGGATAACTCGAACTGAACCAACAGCTTCCACCACACTGCCTAGTGCTGATGCTACCAGTATTTGGGAAATATAAACTTGGCAGGACAGGATTGCACAATCTATACCAAAGCCCCTCTTGGAGTTTCCAGGGCTGTGATTCCTATACTGCAAAAGAAAAAAGAAGGAGAAATTTTTACTAGGCTCGTTAATGAAGATTCATCTCCAAGAAAAATATAAATCAACACCATTTTGAAAATTAAGTCAAACAGTTTAAATACTAGATGGCTCAAGCCCACTAATTGCGCGAGTTACAAACAGCAAGAACTTTGGTCTGTCCAAATTTAAATTGCATTTATGAATTATCCAATAATTCAACAACATAAGCTTGTTTAATGCTTTCTGGTTTCAATCATAGGCTCAAATGCTCAATCCTGTTATATGTCATTCAGTACATTGAGCAACAGAGCAAAGGATCATCTGTACTCAAGTCTAATTAATTGTACTGAAATTTGCAACCCACATTTAGATTAAACTACTTTAAAAATACTGTCACCAAGTACTACAACTCTAAAAATATGATAGCAAAAAAAATTTAAATATACTGCTTACCGTTTTCATTTCATGGTATTGCCCAAGAAGAGCATACGGACAATACGAGATACTCATAGACACTATGCCCATAGTACTGATCATTATCATTGCCACATAAACATTTGGAAAAATAGCCATCACTGCAGTACCAATTGAAAATCCCAGTGTTCCCAGTATGTAGATAACTTTAATGCTCAAATCATAATTGTCCAGGTACTTTTGCAAAATAGCTGCAAGGCAAAGAAAAATAAAATTGGCAATTTGTGAAAACAAACAAGATACATTATAAACGTGAAGAGAGAAAATGGATTTCAATTAAGAGCTTTCAACATATGAAAATTACTGTTTTCCCAGATAATTTAGTTTTAACATTCTGACAATACTCACTCAGTTAAAAAGCTAGTCGCCCTGATCTTTTCATACCTGCCAATCTTTACAGAATAGAGGAAAGGGAAATTGCCCAATATCAACTTGTTTTGCACAGCTCAACTTGCAATATATGCTCAGCAAACTGAATTCATGTGATACATGTGCAAACTAGTCAAAAACCGAGAACATCTACATTCCAACAGTGTTTGTCATTTAGTTTTAATACTGTTTTGGTACAATTTACTGTTCAAGTATAGAGGCATATTTACTGACCCTTTTAACATTTTAATACCATTATGACCAACTAGTTGTTTTCCAGAAGCAATCGCCAAAGTCTATCTTTTAGAAAGCAAAATTCAGAAAAGACATTACCTCTTGGGAGTACAAAATGTGAAGATTGTTTGGGGGGGGGGGGGGGGGAGAGGGGGGGGGAAGAAAACATGCTGCCAAGTCTCTCATCAAGACAACACAAGAATGCCAAAATGACAAAGAATTGGTTAGCAAATGGACTCCACTTTCTCTACTATAATGCCTCAATTACTAGCTCCTGGGTAAAGTCTGGATTATCGATAAACAGAATGATTTTAATGCAATCAGAACTGGATAACAATGAAACACATCGAACAGATGATGTTTTGATTCAAGTTTTATAAATGTACGCTGGTCAAGTTCAGTCCGTACTGTGTATTATTACAAACAACCAAAGCAGCTTGGGAGCATATGGGCCCTGTTGGAGTTTACCACAGCAACACCTCAGCTAACCATCTGACTTGTCAACCAGTCAGCACCTTTTTCTCTTGTAGCAAAAAGTAAACAATTGATGGAAATTTGGCATTATGTTTGCCCTGAGGGAGAGAGATAAAGAGCCTCAGCAACATCTTGCATTTCAGAGAGATATTAATTCATAACAAGGATATGTTATCCAAAACATTGCCTCCAAAGCATCTCAATCAGCAGGTCCACACCGAGACAGACTTTGGCGAACCAAAACAAATATGGCTAGTTTATTTTCAAGAGTTGCCCTGGCCCAAAAAACATTATACACTTGGGAGATAGTATAGTGGAAACATCAGTGAATTAGCAATTTAGAGGCAGTGGTAAACACACAGTGGGGAAATTGGTTCAAACCCCACCATGGCGGTTGGCATAGCTTAAAATTATTATTTATCTGGAATTGAAAACTAGTTTCAGTAATGGTGACAAACATCTTAAAAATACATCTAGTTCACTCGTCTTTTAGGAAAGGAAATCATTCTTATCAGGTCTGGGTGTGCGTCATTCCAAAACTCCAACAATGTGGCTTTTAATTACCCTCAAATGGGTAGGCAAGGCATTCAGGCAAAAAAGTGATGGGCAACAAATATTGGCCTTTCCAGTAAAATCCCCTTCCCATCAAAAGAATAAACAAAATAACTCATACTAAAACTTTGAATTTTATTTAATCTTCAAACTCAATATTCTTCTTCATCATAACTATTGCTGTTAAGAGAACATGACTAACTGAATTCTGTCACAGTAGGAAAAATACACAATAATAAATTAGAACACTGCATTTACAAAGGTTTTAGTGCTTTGCTGTTCTGTGCACCATGGTGTCCATGCTGTGCTAAAGTCAATATCTCCTTACTCATTGCCATGTTAAAACATCCTCTTTAAAAACACTTTTTATGGCTCCCAAAAGCAGTGTTACACAAACAAAAGGACAGCATACCGTGCAGTTATGAAAACATTTGGACACAATTGCCAGCACTAAAGAGTCTAACAACTAATCTCCATTCATGACCTGCACATTGTTGCCCTGCCACCTTTCACCTCCAGCTCAAATCATTCTTCCAAGTTGACAGCAGTCAAACCACGAAGTAAAATTCTCCTGAAACAATACCAAGCAGATTCATGCAATTGACCATGGCAAACTCACAGGAAAACCTTAGGTTTAGCGCAAAAACTGAATTTTAAAGGTATACTTTAGCCTGATTCAGGCTGAGTTAGCCTCATTACTAACCTGAACAGATGGCAGCAGTAACTGCATAAATAACTAGCCCCCAGCATCCCATCTGTACACCAGTGTTATAGTTCCACAGCTCAGTAGAATTGGGAGGACCCTGTGAAGAAACAAATTGAAGAATCTGATTAGGCCAACAGTAACATTAGCGACAAATATTGGCATTTGCAGTTCATTAGCTGAATATGCATTGCTATTGCTTCAACATACATACCCTACAACCATGAAACTGAAGTGAGTGTGGTGGGGGTGGGGAGGGGAAGGCAGATGTACAGAGAAAGGAAGATACTAAGCTTTAGGGCAACAGGTTCATATCAACATCAAGCTATGAATAATGCGAATCTTCACACGTATCTGTTTTAAGCAAATTTGGCCTTTAAGAGAAGCTTATACTTGAAACTGAGACTCTCCGACTCCTTGGATGCTGCGTGACTAGCTATGCTTTTCTATCACCACCGTGACTATTAAAGATCAAGATTTGGAGTATGTCAAAAATCTAGTAAAACTACTGTTTTCTAAACAATCTTATCCTATATTCTGTTGATTCTAATTTTTCCACATACAGAACAAATACAGATTTCATTAGTTGCGAAATTATTTTGGAAACTTAGCTATGCATTCACTGTTTGGAACTTCTCAGGGGTAGCTACCTGCAAATGGAAGAATTATTTAAACCACTCCCTCTGCAAATCAATTGGAATAGCTGAGGAGCTGGTGCAGGAGAAAAGGGTTTAAAGTAAGTTTGCAGATGACACCAAAATTGGAGGTGTAGTGGACAACGAAGGTTACCTTCGATTACAACAGGATCTTGACCAGATGGGCCAATGCGCTGAGAAGTGGCAGAGGGAGTTTAATTTAGATAAATGGGAGGTGCTACATTTTGGGAAAGCATTTCTTAGTAGGAAGTATACACTTAATGGTAAGGTCCTAGGGAGTGTTGCTGAACAAAGAGACCTTGGAGTGCAGGTTCCACTTTCACTCCTTGAAAGTGGAGTCGCAGGTAGATAGGATAGTCAAGGCGGCGTTTCGTATGCTTTCCTTTATTGGTCAGAGTATAGAGTACAGGAGTTGGGACGTCATGCTGCGGCTGTACAGGACATTGGTTAGGCCACTATTGGAATATTGCGTGCAATTCTGGTCTCCTTCCTATCGGAAAGATGTTGTGAAACTTGAAAGGGTTCAGAAAAGATTTACAAGGATGTTGCCAGGGTTGGAGGATTTGAGCTATAGGGAGAGGCTGAACAGGTTGGGGCTGTTTCCCCTGGAGCGTCAGAGGTTGAGGGGTGACCTTATAGAAGTTTACAAAATTATGAGGGGCATGGATAGGATAAATGGACAAGGTCTTTTCCCTGGGGTGAGGGAGTCCAGAACTAGAGGGCATAGGTTTAGGGTGAGAGGGGAAAGATATAAAAGGGACGCAAGGGGCAACCTTTTCACGCAGAGGGTGGTACGTGTATGGAATGAGCTGCCAGAGGAAGTGGTGGCGATTGGTACAACTGCAACATTTAAAAGGCATTTGGATGGGGATATGAATAGGAAGGGTTTGGAGGGATATGGGCTGGGTGCTGGCAGGTGGAACTAGATTGGGTTGGGTTTATCTGGTCAGCATGGACAGGTTGGACCAAAGGGTCTGTTTCCGTGCTGTACATCTATGACTCTAAAGGGACAATCCAAGATAAAGAATAAGATTTTTAAAAATGTGGCTGTAATATCTGCTCCTTTTGGAGGTATTTTAGGTATGGAGCAGATTTCCTCAAATTCCAGGAGCAGTAATTACTGTTTTATAAGCTGCGTATTGTTTTGGAACTTTGGAGAAAAAAAGATCAAAACAACGACACTTTAAAAAGGAGGAAGAGACACCAAGGTAGAGTCCAAATGGTCAGTGACAGAGAAAAAGAAACCTACACTGCTATCTGACATAGCAGAGAATCTGCACAGCTACTGCCTTTGCTGTTTGAGTTCAATTATTCCTGGTCATGGGAGTGTGTCCAAGAAAAATTAACCAACCGCAAAAATCACAGCTGACCTCGGAGGAACCTGTGTGGGAGAGCTTTCAGCACAGAAACAGATTAGTGCAAGGTTATTATGTGCAACCTTGCTGACATTTTATTTTAAGAATCTGCAATAGAGTGAGACAGAGACCTTTTTGGTTATGTTTTATTGCGATCTCGCTCTTAAAATTTTAATATAAAAATATTGGTACTAAATTAGCCTGGAGTGCTGTTTATTCGAGCAGCACGACTACGCTATTTTCTGGGTCTGTAGATTGTTAAGGTGCAAAGATAGCCTTTAGTAGAGAGTGACATGCTCTTCCTGTTGGACGTTTGGAAATTAGGGAGAGTTTCCATGTTACTGATGATTATGTCTGCAGTAAATGTGTTTGGTTACAAATCTTATCAGATCACATAGACTGGCTGGAATGGCAGTTAGAGGCAATGAGGAATTTACAGGGGCTAGGGGTGTGTGATGAATGGCAGTTATAGGAAGGGAGAAAAACCACAGACACAATCAGGCAGATGGGTTCCCTCCAGGAAAGGTGGAGGTGGCAGATAGTGCAGGAATCTCCTGTGGCTATCCCCATCTCAAACAAGTGCGCTGTTTTGGAAAATGTAGATGCTGATGGACTCAGGGGATTGTAGCATGAACAGCCAAGTTTCTGGTACCGAGACTGGCTCTAATGTAACAAGGGATCTATTGAGAAAAAAGGAAGCATATGTCGGTCTTAGACAAAAGAGATCAAATGAATCTTTATAAAGATGGGTATACACCTAAGAGGGAAATCAGGATGGCAAAAAGGGGGCGTGAAATAGCTTTGGCAAATAAGGTTAAGCAGAATCCAAAGGAATACTGTAAATTAGGGACAAAAGGGTAACTAGGGAGAGAATAGGGCCCCTCAAAGATCAGCAAGGTAGCCTGTGTGGAACCCCAGAAGAGAGAGATACTAAACAAGTATTTTGCATCAGTGCTTATTGTGGAGAAGGTCATGGAAGATATGGAATGTGGGGAAATATCCAAATTGTAGGGGTGATGGTACTGGATGTCTTAAAATGCATAAAGATGGATAAATCCGCAGGACGCAATTGCTGTGACCCTTGCAGAGATATTTGTATCATGGAGAGTCACAGGGTGAGCTGCTAGAAGACTGGAGGTTGGCAAACGTGGTGCCACTGTTGAAGAAAAAGTGGCAAGGAAAAGCCAGGGAACTATAGACTAGTGAGCCTGACATCTGTGGTGGGCAAGTTGTTGGAGCGAACCCAGAGGGATACTATTTACATGTTTTTGGATAGACAAGGACTGATTAGTGATAGTCAACATGGTTTTGTGCATGGGAATCCATGTCTCACTAACTTGATTGCATTTTTTGAAGTAGTAAGAAAGAGAATTGATCAGGGCAAAGTGGTGGACATGATCTATATGGACTTCAGTAAGGCATTTGACAAGGTTCCCCATGGTGGACTGGTTAGCAAGGTTAGATCTCACGGAATACAGGGAGAACTAGCCATTTGGATACAGATCTGGCTCGAAGGTAGAAGACAGAGGGTGGAAGAGGGGGGTTGCTTTTCAAAGTGGATGCCGGTGACTAATGGTGTGCCATAAGTATTGACGCTGGGTCCACTGCTTTGTGTCATTTATATAAGTGATTTGGATATGAACATAGGAGGTTAGTAAGTTGCAGATGATACAATAATTGGAGGTGTCGTGGCAGTGAAGGTTACCCCGGAGTACAACAGGATCTTGATCAGATGGGCCAATGAGTGGCAGATGGAGTTTAAATTTAGATAAATGCGCATTAGATTTGGAAAGGCAAATCAGTGCAGGATGTGTACACTTAAAGAGACCTTGAAGTGGAGGTTCATAGCTCCTTGAAAGTAGAGTCGCAGGTAGATAGGATAGTGAGGGCAGCATTTGGTATGCTTTCCTTTATTGGTCAGAGTATTGAGTACAGGAGTTGGAGGTCACGTTGCAGCTGTACAGGACATTGGTTAGGCCACTATTGGAATATTGCGTGCAATTCTGGTCTCCTTCCTATCAGAAAGATGTTGCGAAACTTGAAAGGGTTCAGAAAAGATTTACAAGGATGTTACCAGGGTTGGAGGATTTGAGCTATTGGGAGGAGCTGAACAGGCTGGGGCTGTTCCCCCTGGAGCGTCGGAGGCTGAGGGGCATAGATAGGGTAAATAGGCAAAGTCTTTTCCCTGGGGTCAGGGAGCCCAGAACTAGAGGGCATAGGTTTAGGGTGAGAGGAGAAAGATATAAAAGAGACCTACAGGGCAACTTTTTCACGCAGAGGGTGGTACATGTATGGAATGAGCTGCCAGAGGAAGTTGCGGAAGCTGGTACAATTGCAACATTTGAGGCATTTGGATGGGTATATGAATACGAAGGGTTTGGAGGGATATGGGCCGGGTGCCGACAGGTGGGACGAGACTGGGTTGGGATATCTGGTCGGCATGGACGGGTTGGACAGAGGGGTCTGTTTCCTATTACTCTATGACTAATACAGTCGCAGCTAAATTTTCAGTTAAAAGCTTTGAATGCAATTATGTTCATAAATCATTTGTTTCCCTCTTTTCCTGCTTTCAATCAATCTACAATACTTACTAACTACTGTGGTTGCAACATCCAAAAGATGTCCAACAAAACATCATTGCTCCTTTCCCAATTCACTGATATTAGATTACTTAGTGTGGAAACAGTCCCTTCGGCCCAACAAGTCCACACCGGCCCCCCTGAAGCGCAACCCAACCAGACCCATTCCCCTACATTTACCCCTTCACCTAACACTACGGGCAATTTAGCATGGCCAATTCACCTAACCTGCACATTTATGGATTGTGGGAGGAAACCGGAGCACCTGGAGGAAACCCACGCCGACACGGGGAGAATGTGTGCAAACTCCAGAGTCGCCTGAGGCAGGAATTGAACCCACGTCTCTGGCGCTGTGAGGCAGCAGTGCTAACCACTGTGCCGTGGTTTAAATTCTGTTGTAGATGTTTTTGGTGGTGGTGGTGGGGGGTGGGGGGGGGGGGGGAAAGCACAGAGAGATCATAGGAAAAAGAAAGCAAATTAAATGATCTTATATGGTCCATATTTCAGATACAAGTCAGTTTCAACTTAAAAGGGAACATACAACCTGCTGTAGGTAACCAGTCAAGTACCCATTTAAAAAATAAATTTTGCTCTCTGTAAGAAAACAGAAAAACTGCTGAGAGGTTGAATGAAAAATTGCATACATCTAATGTGGTTGAGCACAAAGTCTATCCATTAATTCTTTTACAGTACACTTTGTTGATGTTTGGATATTGTTACAAGTAAAGGTCAAGTCACACATTTGTATTTCATCCTGTTTTCTTAAACCGTGACTGTTCATACTCTGGCTTTCCTTATACTGCAACATTGAGAATAATAAAAGCTGAAGGATTAGTCAGTGGTTACAAAAACAAATACGGATGGAATATTGTCCAATAAAATTTGTATTATTCCAAACTCCAATAAGAAACTATAAATCATCTGGATATAGCAATAAAACATTCGAAGTCCATATTTACAAACAACATTTTAGCTTCGAGTTAAATGAAAAATTAAACCACCCTTTTTCTGCACATTTCCAATTTCACCCGATTAAAATACATGGCTTCCCAAACAAAGGGCAAGTAAATGACAAAGAATTAAGGTCTTAGAAACCAAAAGGCTACAATTATAATATAAGCCATAGTATGATGCTTTTGGTGAGCATTGCTAGGATTCCTATCTGCTGACAACTCCTGCCTGCATTTTTCATTTCTTTCAATGAATTGGATTAGATATAGAACAGTACAGGCCCTTGATGTGGTGCTAATATTTCATCCTACTCTCAGATCAAATTAACTTACATACCTTTCATTGTATTCTTCCATGAGCCTATCCAAGAGTGGCTTAAATGTCCCTAACGTATTGACTCTACTGAATGGTGGGTGCATGGATGCCAGCAGTGGTAGTAAAGAACCTACCTCTGACACCTTTCTTAAACCACCTTAAAACTATGCCCCCTTGTGATAGCCATTCCACTCGGAGGGAAAAAAGTCTCTGGCTGTCCACTCTGCCTCTCATCTTGTAGACCTCTCTCAAGTCACCCCTCATCCTTCTTCCCTCCAATGAAAAAGCCCTAGCTCCCTCAACCTTATTTCATAAGACATTTCCTCCAGTCCAGGCAACATCCTGGTAAATCTCTATCCTCTCTAAAGCTTCCACATCCTTCCTGAACACAATATTCCAAGTATAATCTATGCATTGATATGCATTGTACTACCCAATAATATCCACATTAAACCCATTCTCTAAATGCAAAACACATGGTTCCATTGGACTTCAGTTCCAAACTAGCAGTAAAAGAACCCCAAATTTCCAATTTGAAATTCTAAGAACAGAAATGACACTTGGCCCTGATGAGAGATTGAGATTTTTTAAATATCATTATTCTTCTCCCAAACACTGAATATTCCGTACTTGTTAAGCCAAACAGACTTAGTGATATCTTGCATAGTCAGAATATCAAGCATGAATAGGAAGAAAATGGTTCAATTACATTAACTTACTTTTGGGTCGCCTCTATAGATAACCTGTCCCATGAAGTCCGTGTAGAAAACTGCAGCTCCAATCATTGCAAACCAAGTTACAAGGTGGCATACACAAAGCCTTAATAGTTCCTTTGGCATTTTCAGCATGGACAGCCATAGAAGCTTTACAGTAGTCTCAGTCTCTCCTTCCTCACTGTCTGTATCACTGCTTGAATTGGTCACACCACTCTGGTTACGCAATCTCTGTCGCTGCCTTTGTCTCTTCTGTAGATCATACAGATCATTCATACTCCGTGAGGATTTGATGAGGACAATGGCGTTGGCACGACGAAAGCGGTAACGATGAGAACCCATCTTGCCATAGTATGAAAAAGTGTGAGATGGCTGTCGGTAGAACATGTGCCGTCGCCTGCGCATGGAGCTGCTGGTGGTTGATTGCTTCATTCCAATTCTGGACATGTTATGACTAATATTACCATTGA
Organism: Chiloscyllium plagiosum; assembly: GCF_037043375.1. NCBI lineage: Eukaryota > Metazoa > Chordata > Chondrichthyes > Orectolobiformes > Hemiscylliidae > Chiloscyllium > Chiloscyllium plagiosum. The sequence continues at coordinate 127,799,471 of NW_028270142.1, read as the reverse complement.
TAAGGTCATCAGCACGTCCATTTGCCATTTTGGAATCAGTCTTCAGATCAGACTGAGAAAAATCTTCATGTTCATGTTCCCTGAGCAAAGCAGACACTTGATTGAACCTGGACATCAATTCCTGATTATAACTTTTTGATAAACTTGAAGAAGAGTGACACATACTATCACATTGGTCCTGAAAAATAGAAGGTTCAATGTCCCGCAAAAAGAACAACTCTGGTTCAACTTCTATTGTTGCATCAGGCATGTGCAAAACAGAGTCACTTTGGCTCCGTCCAATATTTACATCTAGGAAGTTGAGATCGACATCTTGCACAGAGGTGGTTTCATGAGGGAAGACTGAAGCAGAGAAACGCCCATCCTCATGGGCCACATCAAGCTGAGAGATAGGTGGGAGACTGTCATTTATTTTGACAGTTGATCGTATCTCAGTTTCGTCATCAATGCGATCTTGTTGCGGGTTATACTGCTCTTCTTCAATGCTGAAAAGATGTAAAGCAACAGATACAGAAAAGATGATGGATGCAAAGAAGAAGAGGACTTGTTGTTGTGATCTGAAGATCCGCCCCAAAGTGGTCTGTGTCCAATCTAAACCACCCAACATGTAGCCAACAGCTCCACCCAGACCTAGGGAGAAATTAAAGATGGACACCAATTAAGAATCTTAAGCAGAAGTCTATAAACAACATGTCTTTTTAAAAAGATTTCACATTCTTAATGAATGCAAATATAGTGAAAATTCTCAAATCCTGTTAAAATCTCTTTGGAAGAGGGTAAAGACATTTGGCTTTAGGGAAAAAAAAAGGAATATGGGGAAAGTGGAACGACATACAAGGTCAGCATGACTATATTAAACTACAGAGCGAGATCAGCAGGCTGTATAGTCTAATCTTGCTCATTACTTTCAGAACCTAAAGATTTTTATAATCCAGCCCAAAAGTACCATATTCAATTTTTTTCAACAAATATCATTTTCATAAATCAACCTTTTCACTGAGAAACAGACAACCGATTCTTTAATTGGCTCAGGCTGTATTTATTCAGACAATGCATTTCAGATTTTTTTCCCCACCATGAGAGAGAGTTGCATTGAAATTCCAAACTCAAATCGGTCTCCAGGTTAATGGCATATGTCAAACAATTTATGTTGCGTCAGTCTATCATACTGCTAGAGTTTTAAATGTTGATGAAATCTCCACCTAAGCTTCCTTCTTGGAGTTCAGGCATCCAATTCCTAGCTCTTCAATTGTCTTTGTGTCTTTTAAAGACAAAGCAAAGGAAGCCCTAACTCCAATAAAGGTAATCAAGTTGTAGAGTGCAGCTAATTAGGAGACAAGTGCACTATATCCTCTGCCACTGGCCATGGATTTCACTATTTCATCCACTAACATTCCTACATTTCTCTTCTATACCATAAGAAAATCCAAACATTTTACTTGAGAAATGGAAATATGTATTTGAATGACAGGACAATTATGAAGGCCTGACTTGCATTTCTACTTACATTTATATATTGTTCAAATGCTTTTAAAACCTAGAGGTTTGGAATTGGCTGTTGCTGCACAATTTCTTCAAAAGATGAAATGCAAAACAGATGGAAGTGTCAAGTGACATGAAAATACAGGTTGTTCTGTTATAACACACATTGTCTACCTTAATTCGCTACAACGAGATTGATGAATTGGGGACACTGTTCCTACAGTGCAAATTTTTTAGAAGTGTGTGCTGGCTGCCATGAGAACACTGCACCAACACTAAGCGCTGTTTCTAAAGTGTGATTTCTCTATAATGCAGGGTTGCACAGGAACTCAAACATTGCTTTTATAAAATAAACTAAGTGGTTTCACATGAGGTCTGAGGCTCAAATCAGTTTCACCCAAAGACAGGTAAACTTGGACCCTGGTGTGTACAAATTGACTCCTGTTTCTTGCTTTACAATCAAGTCAACATCAGACACACTGAGGCAATATATAATTAAATATTGAAATTGATTCTTACATTAAATATGATTATTTTGAGTATACTTTTAATACAAAACTCCTTTAGAAAATCCTTCTCATACATATTCAACTGAAGCAAATTATCAGGTGGCCTTCAAAACTTGCAATTGAACAAAAGGAACATGAAAATTCTCCACTCAAGGGTGATTTGTACTTAATTATACACGTTACTTTTGCATCCATGTGAATCAATTACACTGTTCAGATCAAAATTAAGACAAGTTATTCTCTTTGCTTTTTAAGAGATAAACTTGAAAAGAAAAAGACTAAGTGCAAACCTGCAGAAAAGGCATGGATATTGAGTGCCAGATCTTGCTCTTCAGTGTCTGCCACATCCAGCAAATAAGCTCGGATTGGTCCCTCTGTTGCATCTGCGCAAAAGTCCAATATTACTACACCTAGAACAGTCAGGACTATACCAATTGGCTGACGGTCAGGGATGTCTCCAATGGCTAGACCTGAGGAGCAGAATTACTAAAAGTAAAACAGGACTGCAAGAAACATGTTTGAATTAAAGTTAGTTCATAATTTTCAGTTTCCAAAATAGAAACGTTTCAATACCACTCTAGATCATTTTAAAACACTTGTTAAAAGTCAAATTTGTTAAAACAGCGAGTGAAATTGTTTCGGTAGAGATAAACATTTAGATAGTCTCAGATTACTGACAAGCAAATAATTTAGTGAAATACCTTTAATGCTCAGTATACTGCTAAACTTTTAAAACTCTCAAGCAGAACATATACTATGAAGAATCAAGTTGTACTTTGATAGTATTTAAAATGAGGCACATCATAAAGATTTTCAAAAATCTATTAAGTTTTATTAGAACTCCTCATTAATTGAAACTAATTTCTAAAACAAAAACCTTACCTTCCAAATATTTAAATGTCCATTAGAATTAGTAGTTTTACAAACAAAAGATGCTTCTGGAGAAGCCAATAGGAAGCAAGTAGAAACAAGACCACTAAACCACACAGGAGCAGTAGTAGGATAATGGTACAGTAGTAATGTCATCAAACTCGTGATCCACAGCACTCAGGATAATGTGTTGAAGACATGGTGGCATGACAACATGGCAGATAATGAAATCTGAACTCAAAAATCTGGAATGAATAGCTAGTCTAATGGTGACCATACAACCACACAATTGCCATAAAAACTCGTCTGATTCACTAATGTCTTTCAGGGAAGGAAATCTGCATCCTCACCTGATCAGGCCTAACTGGCTCCAAATTCACAGCAATGTGGTTGACTCAACTGTCTAGGGCAAAAAATACTAGCTTAGCTAGCAGCACTCAAAATAAGTCATTCAGCTTGTCAAATCTGCTCTGTCATTTAAGGAGATCATGGTTGATATGGTAGTCCACAATTCCACTTTTCTGCCTTATCCCCATAAAACTATTTAAAAATCCATCCATGTCAGCCTTGAATATAACTCAAGCCTGCCTCGACAGCTTTGCTAAATACTTCCACAGATCCACTACCCTCAGAAGAAATTCCTTATGTTTTATACAGGTTACCTCTTATTTTGAGGTTATGCTCTCTAGTCCTAGACTCTTCCACAAGGGGCAACCAACATTTCAGCATCTACTGTCCAGTCCACTAAGAATCTTGTATGTGTTTCAGTGAGGTTGCTCCCTCAATCGTCTGAATACCAACTAGTACAGGTCCAATCTATCCATCAATGTTGACACTGGAGAACTCAAGTTAATCTGAATCAAAAGCACCTGAATTGTTGCTCCTTTACATACTTAAAGTAGAATTTGCTGAATGTTCCTTATTTTTATGTAACAATTTCTGCTTGAAGAATTTATTGGCGAGAGATATTTTTATTAAGACATGTCTAGTATTTCTTTGACCCAAGATTTTGCAATTTAAGTCTTTATATGAATATTGATAGCCTGGATATTCTAAAATCTTGTTTAGGTCTATAAATCTAATGCAGTGTGAACCACTGATTTTTAGAACTAAGCTGACACACTAAATGTAAATGCTATATATACAGTTCAAAAATGAATTTCAGAACCACTCACAGAGACTGATTCTTAACTATCAGGAAAGCAATTCTAAACCACAGAGCAATAAGTGCATATTTCATCTTATTACTGACAAGGACATAAAAAAATGCTTGTCCTAGAGTGTTCTTGCACATTTGAAAAAGTGTTTACTTATTTTAAAAAAGTTGTTTCTTCTGAAGACCATAACAGGAGGTGTTTTAAAGATTCAAATCTGATATGAGCATAGTGTTCCAATAATAAAGGATGTGGACTTGTACTCTTCTGACAACTGCTTGAGAAATCTTTTATTAAAAAGGAAAACAACAGGAAACATTTCCTATGAATTGCTTCCTACCATTTTTCTCCTGTGAAAAGTTGGATTTATGGAATGCCTGAAGCATGTGAATGAATCAAATTGAAATGACCAACTAGACAATTTTTTTAAATGCACTGTTTTTTGATAACCACAATTCATTGTATGACCTAGGCAAACTTGTTCCTATGTGAGAAATTAGCAGGTTACTGATAAATTAAGTACTTCAACTCATTTCTTCTCTGAAGAAAGAGTGTTTTGGGTTGCTCCATTAGTCTATGGGAGTAGAGGCTTGGGACTTTCTGCAAAGCAGAGTAGCCAGCAATACAATTCCTTATTTTGCACTGGAAACTTTTGGATTAAGCTCCAATTTGAAGGTAAAACGGGACTCAAATGAAAAGATTTATTGTGGATCTGAGTAAGGTTCTAAAACAGGGATTGTGCTACTATACAAGAACCTGCATCGGGAAAAGATAGTACCTCCCTTATATGTGAGGGAATGGTGAGGGTATCAAAAAAGTGTGCATCTTTACCCAATCAAAAATCATATCAAAATCCATGGTCAAAGTTAGCTGACTTGAAACCATTCGCAGCAAATGCCTGTGTAAACTGAACTGATTGTGTTCAGATTACCAGAGTACTATTTCTCTCAACCTTTGGCCCATGGATCACATACAAGAACATTCCAGACGGCCTGAAGTCTGCTTTAATGATGTATGAATTTAGAACTCATTCAAAAGAGACAGTGCAAAAAAAAAACAAGTGAGCTTGAAAAATGAGTGGGAGGTAAAGAGAAAAAATGGTGAGATTGAAAAAGGACACTAGGGCTGACATGTGGTCAGGATGTACGAATAAGTTATTTGGGGATTCCAGGGACATGGAGTTTGAACTCTGTGCTTTGTGCACATGGCAGAAAGGGAATCGCTGCTGAGAATTCATTTAGAAATGAAGTTGCGTTTTAACAAAATGCATTTAAATCTTTCCAGAGAAAAATAAAATCAGCCAATTTCATTGCAATGCAAAGTTTTTGCTGGTCCTCAAAAATACCCTGCAAGTTTTTTTTGTGGCACAGCAATGGATTTCAAAATCCATTCATCAGCAAATTGATTGATGTACTCATTTGCACAGTTTACAAGGATCATTGCTGGTGGAGTAATATTACTGACAACCAGTGACAAGCTTAAGAGTTCTGACTGCCAAAGTAAAATCTCCATCCAGCTCAATGAAAGCTCGATTGAGAAGATGACAAAGGAAGAGTTTCAAAGACTCCCTGAAGACTTACATCAACAACACAACATAGATGTCAATGCTTGGGAGACCCTCATTCATTAGGAACGGACTTCGAGGCAGTTCCTGTATGAAGAGGACAAATTTCTTAGAGAACACCTAGTGGCAAGAGAAAGTATGGAAAAGGAACTTCAGTGATCTTAAGGTCCAGTTCCACCTCCTGGAAACACGTGCCAAATGAATGGTCAGAGATGTACCTTTAGGATTGCAAGCAAGGACCCATACGACTTACAGCCAGAGATAATTTCCTCAGTGGGCAATCACATCTGCTAGTGAGTGTCACTTCAGAGTGCTGATGGAAACTTGAGTGCAGGCCAAACCCCAAGAACTATTTTCTTGAAGTTAAGGGGACAATGTAAGATAACGTTAGAGGGGGAGAGTTGAGAAGAGAAACAGCATGAGAGAAAGGGAACAAAGGGATTGGTGAGAGGCAACATGGCAATATGCAATAGAGGGAGAAGAGTAGGGAGGAGGAGGATGAGAGATGGGAAATTATAAAAGCAATGAGAGACAGTGGACCAGGACAGTGAGGGATAGTGGCTGAGAGGAGGAAACAGCAAACTCATTTTTAAACCCACGAGAATCCAAAGTCACTTAAACTCCAATGCTTTAGTTGTAAATCACATTGGGCTGACATTTTATTGTCTGGCTGTTCTAAACCAAAAAAGAAAAAAATTAGCTACATTAGACTTTGCTGCTGGGTACTAAGCAATTGCTATTATTCATTTAAATTATCAATTCATTACTTCTGAATATTTTTGTAGTTCACATTTACTGCCATTTTTCTGAAGCCTTAAAATGATTTAATTTAACTGAAGTTGAAGTATGGGAAGATGTACAACCTGTGAAAATTTTTATTCACATTTATGACAAAGCATCAAAGTATTACCAAATAGTTATGACAACCCTTCAGAATAATTCACTGCTTTCAGAAAAGATACTTGCAATTTTTATAGAAACCACAGGCTGTTTGGCTCAACCAGTCTGTGAGCAATTATACTTCACACAAGTCCCTTCCCATTCCACCCACATCATTGAAGACTTGCAGCAAATTTTTCTATATCCCTTTTCTATCATTTAGATTCATTTCGAAGGCAGCCAAACCATTTATTTTAACTATTTCCTGTAGTGAGTTCTACATTCTATGTGCAAGTAAAGACATTTTTCATTTCTAGTTGGTTTTAATACCAACTGCCTTCTATTTGCAGTTCCCATCCAATATTAGAAACTTGCCCATGGTGCAAAATTATGCAGCTCAAATCAGGACAAATCCAATCCAGCCAACCAAGTTTCATTAACAATGCTGTCATTAGTAGTTGTACAGCAGTAACTTGCCCAGTGACGTTCAATTTTGGTACTGCTAGACACTGTTTATGACCTCATTACAAAGTTAATCCAAACATGAATGGAAAAAAGGAATCTGAATGACCGAGGCAATGAAAGACTGCCTTGACATCAAGGTAGTATCTGACTAAGTACAAAATAGAGGAGTCCTGTGAAAATTGAAGCCAGTGGGATTAAGGGTAAAACTTCTCCATTGGGTGAAGTCAAAGGAGGATGGCCAATATTTCAACTCTAGGCCATCACTGCAGGATATTTTCCATTAATCTGTTCAGAGATATTCTGGAGCAGGAGAGACTTGAACCCAGGCTACCTGGCTATCACTGCAACAAAGCTAGGCCCAACTATCTTCAGTTGCTTCAAATGACCTTCAATACTTCATAAGGTCAGAATGGGGCCCTCTTGCAACACAGTGTAGAGTCCTTACCCTTGGACCAGGAGTCCCATGTACAAGGCCCACCTGTGCAAGAGGTGTGTTAACATGAGCAGGTTGATTAGAAAAAGTTTTTTTTTTAAAAAAAGGTCAGAATGAAGGACCTTCTTGTGGCTTAAGTGGTGGTGTTCATACCTTAGATTGAGGGGCCTGGCATCAAGTCCCACCTGCTCCAGTATAACATCTGAACAGGATGATCAGAAAAATAGGTTAAATAAAAAATATTAAATCTTGACCTTAAGAATTTTGAGTCTGTGGCAGTGTTGGTCCTTAACTTTAGGATCTGAAAGATCCAGGTTAAAGTCCCACCATTTCAGAAGTATGACAGAACATCACTGAACAGGTAGATTAAAAATATCACAAATTCAGATTTTATGGCTCTTGTGGCACAGTAGTGTCCCTGCCTCTGAGCTAGTAGGTTAGAGTTCCAGTCTCACCTGCTGCAGCAGTAATGTCCTTGAACAGGTTGATCTGGAAAATCTCTCAACAAATTGCGCTACTCGTTTAAACTATAAAGCAGTGGAAAGATGCAGTTTAAGCATCTAGCTTAATATTTCCTAATTAGTCACAGTAAAGTGGAACATCACAAATACCCATAAAGGTCAGAATTTAGGGCTTGAGGCAGTGATAGTGTCCTTTCCTCTGGGTCTGGAGGTCCAGGTTTAATTCCCACCTGCACCACTGGTATTTTATAACATCTGATCATGTTGATTAGAAGACATTTCATCACTTGTTTTGATTGCTTCAGGGGTTCATGACAGCCAATAGTACCCTCTCTCTAGATCATGAGGTCCTGGTTCAAGTCTAACTTGTTCCAGAGGTATGTCCAAATAAGTCTGACCAAGTTGATTAAACATTACTTGATTCCTTGCTCAAGATTCTGAAGTGGATCTGGAACCCACCATAGACTGTCAGAAGTGAAACCAAAATCAACTCACTGAAGCTTGGTATTTGAAAATAACGAAGATCAGAATTGTTGTTGAAATTTGCCCACATTAGGTGCACTAAGTAAAAATATTGTCAGAATTAGGGCCTTGTGGCAGTACCCCAGGAGGCCCAGATTCAAGTCCCAACTGCTCCAGAGTTGCATCATAATATCTCTGAACAGGTTGATTAGAAAAACACAAGATCAGAATTAGGGATATTTGTTGCTGATTGCATCGAGTTCAGTGATGTAAATACTCAATGTCCCTTTCATTAATTTGAAATGTCATTCCTCCACCACGGATGGTGGTAGCAATATGCACTATAACAATTCACCAAGGTTCCTTCAGCAGCATCACCCCGACCTGCAACCTCTACCAGCAAAGGCAAGGGCTGCAGACACATGGGAAAACCAATGATAAGTTCCTCTCCAAGCCTCAGGCCAAGCTGTGAAACAAAAATGTTTCAACTAAATGCAAAATTCCATTTTTACCTAGGACAGATCCATTTAAGAATAGGGCAACGCCAAAGAGAACTCCAATACAAAGAGCCAGAATGAAAGGTCGCCGACGGCCCCAGGTCAAGGTGCAGCGGTCACTTGCAGAACCAATCAGAGGAGTGAAGATCAACCCCAGGATTGGGCTAAGGAACCAGGTGAGACTGTAGTATTGTTCTGGAAGACCTGCAAGAATAAATGGGAATCTTCAGAAGACAGTTTGTAAGTGCAGGTTTTCATTTTCTTCCAACACATCTGATTCTCTCAGCGTGCACCCCCACATTCAATTTACAATTATTACCTTCCACTCACCATCTCAAATCTGTTGTCACATAACCTTCCCTCATTTTCCATTCAGACACATCACTACTTTATTTCCCAGTTCTATAGAATAAAATTCCTAAGGAGAATGTAATTAGTAGCATAAACATTTACCAAATCATAGTCAATATGGATTCAAAATAAATATTTTATCTAATCAATTGCTGATTGACTTCTTTGAAAACAAAATCACAACAGTGGAAAAGTGCAATAAAATGTCAAATTGCACAAAGGATATTTGTAAGATAAAAGGGTTATCCCACAGATGCTGCCAGACCTGCTGAGTTTTTCCAGCAATTTGATCTTATTCAGATTAAACTTAGGAATTGTCAAGGAACCGAAATGAAGGAATGAAAGTATTAGTGTTGCTGTGCAAGATTACTTATTCATAGGTTTATGGATGCTTATAGCACTTATTTCTTCCTTTCCACCATCCTCAAGTTAAATTTGCACAACTCAGGCTTGTAAAAACAAAGTACATTCAAGCTATTAAAGCTGCAGTTTAAACTAAATCGCTCTTTTGAAAATCCTCTATGGTAATTGTGTACAATAATTGATGGAAACCGAGCATTCAAAATGATCACACAAAATTAAAGGGCAAGTCTAATCCTGTACTACAACGGGAAAGCAGTGGGATTTAGTTGAAATAGCCTTTCTCACAAAACTATACACAGGATAAAATGACGGTATTGAGCATCAAGTCATCGACTGAAAACAATAATGTCTGCATAAATTCCATACTGCAGGAAAACACTCATTGTGTTGCTCCAGCTCAGAATGACTGGATCTCAAATGGTTTGACAGCCTCATTACAAAAGTCAACCCGGCTATCCATGCTCAATTTGGTTAGAAATTATGCAATTTCCTTTGGCCACAAGAAAACTTGCTTTCCTGTTGGCTCCTAGACTAATGGCAAGTGGATAGTTCACTACTTCTAGTTATCAATGCAATTAATAATTTGAATAGGAAACAGATGGATTCATCTGTTAGGTGTGATATACAATATAGTATAAAACAAACAGTATTAATTGAAAACAATTTTCTACAAACTTCATCTGTTTATTCAAAATAATGAATTTTCTCTCCCTTTCCCATTCATTTACTGTTTGCAGAGATTACATCTTCATTTTTCAAAATTGAGCAACTGTTCAAAGATTGCCTAGCATGTGTGACTGAAGGAGCCACATTTACTCAAGTGACGACACAGGACATACGCCAATGACCTGCTGACAAGACAGACAATCAGTTGTTAAAAACTGATCAAATAAACACTCCAGAGACTGAGCAACAAAACAGGAAGCTCTGGAACAGCATGAAGACAGGAGAGATTAAATGTTAACTAGCATTAAAGTTAAGCAGGTAATAGGGAAGGTACAGAATGTTGGCCTTTATTTCAAAGAGAAAAAGTAGGGAAGTTTCGCTAAAGCTATATAAGGTAGAATACTGTGGACCTTTTTGGAAAGATATGCCGGCAATGGAGGCAGAGGATATGCATTAGGTTCATTTCAAGTATGTAGGGATTTTCTTATGAGAGGTAAAGTAGGTTGGGTATGTACTCAACAGTTTAGGTGGTGAGGGATCTTATTGAAACATGCAAGATTCCTAGGCTGTACAGGCGTGGAGAAATTGTTTTCTCATGTTGGAGACTCTTGGACCAGAGAACAAAATCTTAAAGTTAAGGCAGTGATGAGGAGCTTTTTTTTCCAAGAAGATGGAGGGGATTTATAGGGCAAGTGCGAGGAGCGAGTTTCAAAATAAAGACTTAAAATTGAGGAATTTCTTCTGACAATCAGCATTTGAAATGTCTCCACTGCTCTCTGGAGAGCAGAGTCATTGGAAAATGAACCTACTGAATGAGGTGGGAGGTGGTCATTCAAGCCCTTCAAGTCTGCTCTATCATTCAATAAATTGATGGTTAATGTGTTTTGAATTCCACATTCACATCAATCTCAACCTTCATCTTTCTTGCCCAAGAATCTACCTCAAAAATATTAACGATCCCGCTTCACTGCCAGGCAGATAACAAAGTTGCTCTACCATAATTCATCAGTTCCCAAAAAGGCAACCACTTTTTAAGAAAACAAAAACAATAGCCTTTGGTTTTGGACTCACTCAAGAGGAAGCATCCCCTGGACGTACACCTTAAACTGAATCCTGAACAAAAGGCTGAGATGGTAGGAGATGGAGGGTTGTTGCTCAGAATGGAGCCCTGTGACAAGCAGTGTGCCACAAAGATCAGTGCTTGGATCCACTGTTGTTTGTAACTTATATAAATGATTTAGAATGATAATATAGTCAGCACAGTTAGTATGTCTGCAGATACCTACACTAAACCACCAATTTAGGTGTTAATGCAAGAGTACATAAGTGGACCTTGATCAACTGAGCTGAGGAAGGCAGATGGAGTTTCATTCAGATAAATGGGAGGTGCTGCATTTTGGTAAGACAAACCTGGACAGGAGGTACACAGGCAATTGTAGGGTCAGAGGGAGATGTTTGGCATTAGTCTTCATTGGTCAGAGTTGAGATGTCATGTTACAGCTGTACAAGCCATTGGTAAGGCCACACTTGGAGCACTGTATAATTCTGATCATCCTGCTACAGGAAGGATGCTATTAAACTTGAAAGGGTGCACAGAAGATATTACCAAGACTATAATGTTCTAGTTATATAAAGGCTCGGATCTCTAGTGCAGTAGGCGAAGGGGTCGTCTTAGATTTATAAAACAATGAGGAACATAGACAAGATCATTTCTCCAGGATAGGGGAGTCCAAAACTAGAAGGCATTGGTTTAAGGTTAGGGGAGAAAGATTTAAAAGGGACCAGACGGGCAACTATTTTAGAGGGTGGTGTATATACAGGACAAGCGGTCAGGGACAGTGGTTGAGGTGGGTACAATTACAACATTTAAAAGGCGTTTGGACAGATATGAAAAGGAAAGGTTTAGAAATAGATGGGTCAAACAGGTAAGTGGATCTAGCTCAGTTTAGAAAACATGGTTGGCATGGACTAGTTAGGTCGAAGGGTCTGTTTCGGTGTTGTATGACTCTACACAGTCTTGAAACTTTATTGCTGGAACAGCACAGCAGGTCAGGCAGCATCTAGGGAACAGAAGATTCGACGTTTCGGGCACATGCCCTTCTTCCTGAAGAAGGGCATGTGCCCGAAACGTCGAATCTTCTGTTCCCTAGATGCTGCCTGACCTGCTGTGCTGTTCCAGCAATAAAGTTTCAGCTTTGATCTCCAGCGTCTGCAGACCTCACTTTCTCCTCTACACAGTCTTGACAATCAATTCATTTCACTCAACTCTAGTAGTAAACAGCCCAAGCTGTCTGAACTTAAGATAACTTGCTCATTCAAATAGGAAATCAAAATTTGGGATGGGCAACAAAATGCTGTGTTTACCAGCAATACCTATATCCCATGAAAAAGTATAAAAATGCCTCTAAAACAGCCTTCAAATTATTTACTCGTTTCCCAAACCAAGAAAAAACAAAGCATAAAACATTTTAGGTTCAATTCCTTTTTGAATAATGGATAATATTCCATTATTCTTAATTACCTGCTATACACCGACCACATCTGCAATATGCTGTTTGCTCAAAGAATCTCTGCTTGACTGATGAGGTGGAGTCTGAGTTGAGGACGCTGACACATCTAAGAGGAGAAAGAAACACCTGGACACACCCCCTTACATTGAATTACATAAAACTTGGGTCTGTGGTCAAAAATAGATTTGACTGCAAGTGACGCACGTATGAGGACGCAGAATTTAGCTTTGAGGAGCCTCAGCTGGTGCCCTTATCTAATTAGGTACTTGCTGTGTTTGGATGGTCCAGAGCACCATTCAAGTGTTGAAAGAGGAAAAAAAAATAGTAATAAAGGATAGTGCAGTTGAAGCAATAGGTATTATTCCCAGATACAAAAATATTAACGATCCCGCTTCACTGCCAGGCAGCTATGTCCTGACTGTCTGTATCAAAGAGTTTAAAAGAAAGAAGCTGCAGAGGAAATTGAGACATTGGTCACAATTTTCCAGAACTCACTGGACTGTGGGATTGCTCCAGCACATTGGCAGTTTTCCCCCAATGTGTTGCTCCTGTTCAAGCAGGAAACTGTAGACCAGTTAGCCTATAATTTGTCATTGGGAAAATGCTGAGTCTATTAAGGATGAAAGAGGGAGACATTTTTAAAAAAAGTCTCAAAGTCACCATGGCTTTGTGAAAGGGAATCATGAGAAATTATTGGACATAATGAGCAGAGTTGATAAAGGACACCAGTATACGTAATAGATTTGATTTTCATAAGGTATTTGATAAAAGTGCCACATAAAAGGTTTAGCACAAGACAGGAACTCAGTACAGGGAGTAACGCATTAGTACAGACTGAGGATTGGTTAACACAAGATAGAGTCAAGATTAATGGGTCTTTTTCAGGTTGGAAAGATGTAACGAGTGCTCAAGAAACAATCCAAGGGCCTTAATTAGTTTCCATCTACCTTAAATTGACTTGAAGGAAGGGAAGAATATAATATATCCAAAGTTGCTGACAATATGAAAATAGGTGTGAGGTATATTATGATAAGGATCTAAGAAATTTGCAAATGATTATTGATTGGTTAAGTGAGTAGACAAAAATTTGGAAGCTGAAGTTTGATGTAGGAAAGTGAGGCCACACACTGAAGAATGAAAAGGCAGACTATTACTTAAATGGATAGAGACTCCAAAAGTGCACAGTGGAAGTGAAAATAGTTACTTGTACCTACACAGTAACTAAGGCAAGTTGAATTTGGAGACAGTTCAAGGAGATTCAACATATTGATTCCTGAGATGACAGAGTTGACAGCAAGAACATGGTTGGCTTTCATGTATTAGAATTTAGAATGAAGGTGGAAAGGGTTTCCTTCTTTCAGAGGATTGCAAGTGCTTGGAATGTCCTACCCCAGAGAACGAGGAGGCTAGATCATGAAGTACTTGAAGAGGTGGTAGACAGTTTTGAAATAAGGGAGTTTAGCTACCATACTCTTCACTCCCTTTATTGATAGAAATTGTTGAAAGCTAAAGTACCAGCATAAACCCTGGAGGACTCCACTCAGCCAGAAGGGGTAAGGTGATAAGACCGAGGTTGTACCAATGACAGATAGAACAAGGAATAAGTCTCGCATCAAGAGTTCAAAGAGCAAAGAAATAAATTAAGCAGGAACTCGGGTTGAAATTGAAGATTACTCCCAATGCCATAAATAAGCATGCAAGTCAAAAGGAAAATACATACGAATGCGGGTCAAGAGTTGGTGCAGGAGGAAAGGTTTTAGATTCCTGAATCACTGATCATTTCTGGGGAAGGTCAGATCTCTAAGCAGGATGGTCTATACCTGAACCAGAATGGGACAAACATTCTTATATGAAAGTTTGCTAGGGTTGTTGGGAGGAATTTAAACTGGGGCAGGGATTAGAGTGCATTAGCTCAATACAGCATAACTTAGAAAAGGAACAAGGCAGAGCACATTCAGCCATGTTGTCTCTTAATGGAATAAGGTAACACTAAATGGTAGCCACTTCAATGCCAGGAGTATGAGAGGTAAAGAGATGAATTAAGGTCATGGATTGATACATGGAACTATTTTGCAGCTATGTTCTCCACTAAGATGTGACATTTTAGGAGTGCATTTTAGACCCCAAAGAGGGACAGCCCATAGTCAATTCACTAAGGCTGTAAAAAGTAAGGTTACAGGGTCAACATGGTCCCCTAAGCAGTAAAAGGCCCAGAGAACCCTGGCTGCCGCGGAATATTAAGCACTGGACAAAAAGGAAGGGAGATATGCATCAGATACAAAGGAAGCAAAAATGTAGGCCCTAGAAGAGTATAGAAAGCACTGGGAAAATTCAAGCAAGCAACTAGGAAAGCAAAGAAGTCATTAAAAAAGACTTCGGCAGGCAAAATTAGGGAGAACCTCAAGATAATCTACAAGTTCATCAAGGGAACAGAATAACCAAGGAAAGTGTAAGGCCTATTAGGGAACGAAGGGGAAATTTGAGGGGGAGACTCAAGGATAGTGTTAAATGAATACTTCACATCTCCTTTTCTCAAGACGATGCAAGTTCAGAATTTGAGAAATTGTGTTATGAAATTCTTGAACCAGATTAATAAGTCAGGAGGTATTGGAAGTTTTGACATTCAAAATTGGCGAAATCGCCAGGTATCTGTGGTAGAGGAGTGAAGGAATTACAGGACCCTGACCCAAATTTTTAAATAATCTCAGGCCATAGGGAAAATGCCAGAGGACTGGAGGACAGTTAATTTGGTTTCATTTTACAATGATGGTACAGACACACCAGGAAACTATAGCCCAGCGATTCTAACATAATTGGTAGGAAAACTATTGGAGAAAATAGTGAAGAAAATTAATCTCCATTTAAGGAAGCAAGGTTTGATCAGAGATAGTTAGTGGGGCATTGTCAGAGAGATAATCCCTAACAAATCTGATGAAGTTTTGTGATGTGTCGACCAAGTCAGAGTCAGAATCATAGAGATGTACAGCATGGAAACAGACCCTTCGGTCCAACCCGTCCATGCCGACCAGATATCCCAACCCAATCTAGTCCCACCTGCCAGCACGTGGCCAATATCCCTCCAAACCCTTCCTATTCATATCCCCATCCAAATGCCTCTTAAATGTTGCAATTGTACCAGCCTCCACCAGATCCGCTGGCAGCTCATTCCATACACGTACCTCTGCATGAAAAGGTTGCCCCTTGGGTCTCTTTTATATCTTTACCCCCTCTCACCCTAAACCTATGCCCTCTACTTCTGGACTCCCCGATCCCAGGGAAAAGACTTTGCCTATTTATCCTATCCATACCCCTCATGATTTTGTAAACCTCTATAAAGGTCACCCCTCAGCCTCTGACACTCCAGGGAAAACAGCCCCAGCCTGTTCAGCCTCTCCCTATAGCTCAAATCCTCCAACCCTGGCAACATCCTTGTCAATCTTTTCTGAACCAATTGATGCAATTTATACTGATTTCAGCAATGCCTTTAGCAAGGTCCCACAAGGGAAACTGATAAAGTTGCTCATAGCAATTGGGTGCAAAATTGGTTTTGCAGACATCATGTAGTAGCAGAAGGCTGTTTGCATTATCATTGCCAGATGTGCAGTGGTATACTATAGGGATCGTGCTTGCACCTTATTGTTTGCAATATTCACATGATATACAGAATGCATTTTTGGCTGGGCTTGGAGAGGATAAGAATCACAATTCCTGGAGCGTGGAGGCCATTTAGTCCATCAAGTCCACACCAACCTTCTGACCCCCCCCCCCCCCCTTTTGAGCACCTTAGCTCCTCATACCATTAAGGTAAACAGTATTGCTTCCATTGATTTCAAACCTGTAAAGTCTAACAAAATGCTCATTTCCTTGAAGCAACCCAGCTGCTCCAACCTAGCTTTGAAGCTAAAACTCCCTCATCCTTGGAACAATTCTGGTAAATCATTTTTGGCCTCTCAAGGACTTTTTAAAAAAAAAATCAATATGACCAGATTAGGATGCAATACTCTAGTTACAGACTAAGCAGGGCTACAACACCATATTTGCTTTGGTATTTAATTTTGGTGCTCTTATTTGAAGCATAAGATCCTACATGCATTTTTCAAAACAGTCTCAATGTCCTCAAAAGGCCAATGCATTTGAATCCCCAGGGATGAGAATTTCTCTCAAAACAGTGAGAATATTGATGAACAAATGACTTCCAAAAGGAAATTGAACAAGCAACTGAGTGAAATAAATATGTAGAGCTACAGCCTGGGAAGGTCCCTCAGCCTTGAAGTCTGAATCATCGTTAATGGGTTTTGCATGTATATTACTCAATTTAAACAGTGGAAAAAAACCATAGGTAATTTGACAGAGTAACAAGTTTAGTTGTGTGCAAGAGCACTTGATAGGAGAAAAAAGGCCTGAGAAGGGAAATAGAACTGAAGTGTTATACAGAAAGCCAACAAGGGTTCAATGGGCAGAATGGCTGTAAATAATACTATAACATCAATTATTTGAGTTTATTTTAGTTAATGCCACAATCAATACCTTATAGCTGCTGTAAAATGTCAACACCTTGACTCTAATAGCTGTATTCAAATATGCAGGAGCATTTTTGTACAAATGTTCAGTACAAGTTAGGTAATGGTGCCATAAAAGAACCAGACTATGGGAAAGACATTCCCAGGATATGTGCACTGCTGGCTCAAACAGCATTTCTTGCTCATCCCAACTGCCCTCAAGTTGGTAGGGGTGAGCTTCCTTCTTAAATTGTATAGCACATGGCGTAGATGCAGAAATATGAAAAGGAGTTCAAGGATTGTGATTCAGAAACAATGAGGTGGTGATATGGCTCTGAAGTCAGGTTGGGGTGGGGGGGCTTGGAAGATAACAGTTGGTGATGTTCCATGTGTTTGCTGCCCTTATCCTTCCAGATGGATAAATATCAAATGGATAGGAGTGGTTTCATTCTGATATTTTGGAAAGAGTACAAAGTGTTAACTCATCAGTAAATTAATGAGACAGAAATTTCCTCTGCATTCCCTCATTAAACCTTAATAGATATCAGACAAGAGGTAAAGCAAGCTTTCCAGTATGGTTTCCATTCTTATCTGTTGAAATGTGACACGTCAGGATAATCTCACATCCAGAAACATATCAGGACATTAGTTATATTGAATGATACCAGGAACTGGATCCAATACTTTCCTAGGACAAGGCATATTTTCACATCTCAGCTGAAAAATCAAACAAATTCAGCTATGTTTTGTAAGTCTACATACACCCATCACATTTTGAAATGAGGAAGTTCTGGAAAAGTTTGTTTACTGCAGCATATGCTGTTTTGGAACATTTTGCTTAAAATCAGTCTAACAATGGACCAAGCCATAAATAAATATAAAGATGTTGATTATCTGATAACAGGAGAAAGCTGATTTATTAATAGAAAAAAATGCAAGCAAAACTTTTTGGCAACACTGATCTTCCAAATGTTGTCCAAAAAGGTTGCCCAGAACCAAAATGGATCATTTTTTGACTTTATTTATACAAAAAAGAACTGGTGACACTGATCATGACTGAGTACTGTCATATCCTTTATGGGCTAAACAAGGTTAGATAGCTAACACAAAAGTCAAAAAATGAGAATGTCAAAGACAGCAAAAGTAAGCAGGTAATTAGAAACTAATTACAAATGAATTCCACCAAAATCCTTTTTAAAGCTAGTGAACTAATTAGATGGAGCTTGTTTTATCAAAATGTCAAATGCACAATGCTGCTTAACTTTGTGGCATTCTTGGATGTTTAAAGAAACTTCTCACTGATTCTTAAAAGGAGTGGAATATTGCCAAAGTGATAGACTTTTGATTGAAAGTGTTTTATTGTAAACTCATCAGGACAAAAGAATGCTAAATTTCAAATATTTAAGATTACTCAACAAGAATACAGTTACTGTGTTGGTGTGAAGAAATTTATTAGGACATGCATCCGAGTGATTGGCTGATCAAATCAAATAGCACGTCCCTTCAGTTGTTCATAGGAGGCAAAAATATAAAACTCAAACAAAAATTGTCTAAAATAGATTCAAGTTCTTGGGAGCACTTAGTGAATAACCCTGTGTGCACTAATAGCTACATGATCATCCATTTAAGATGATCAATTGACCTTGTAATAAGATTCACCTATGCTTGCTAGAAGAGAAATTTGCATGCAAGATCGCTACTCAATAGAAAAGAATAGGTTCATTCAACAGCTCATGTGAATTTGATCTACCAGCCAACAAGTACTTTCCTCCTTTGGTATAAAGTTGTATGAGCTTGAAATTTAGCATTCTTGCATTTGTCTGGGGTGAATGTAGAAGGAAATCTTTGACAATGTTTTGTTCAGTACTAAAGGAGGATTTTGAATATTAGAGTCACAAAAGGTAGCAACTGTAATTGTTATTTTGGTAAAACAAACCCAGTTGCAACCCTATTCAAGATGAGCTTGGACAAATGTTACTAAAAAATTAGCAAGTACTTACAGCAGCATCTCAGCCTTTTGAGGGCATTTAACAGGGGCTTGATGTTTATACTAATTTTGATCATACTTAGTAATTACTTACCAATTTACTACTCGTTACAATATAATAGGATAAAATAATAAAATCCCTAATATGCACAAAATTATTCAGTGTACTGTCAGGCATTTGTAATTGATAAATACTACACAAGATTCTGGAAGTAGATTAGCATTAACATTTTATCTGTTTATCATTCTAATCTCTAAGTTCTACAAAAGGTGACTGATAGTCATCAGAAACTATATCACATTTGACTAAAATGTATGGAACAAGGGGGAAAATGCACAGTTCTAATTGTCAGGGTACAACTGGATCTTGATCATTGGGACAATGGGCCAAGGTGTGGTAGATAGAGTTTAATTTAGATAAATGTGAGGTGCTGCGCTTTGGAAAGGCAATAAAACTTAATAAAGGTACTAGCTACACAGGACGTTAGTTAGGCCATTAGTTTAGAAGTGTGCCTGCAATTCTGGTCTCTTTCCTAGCAGAAGGATGTAGTGAAACTTGAAATGATGGTGCCAGGGTTGGGGGGTTTGAGCCATAGGGAGATAGCTGGGGCTGTTTTCACTGGAGCAGAGACTGAGGGGTGACCTTATAGAGGTTTATAAAGTCATGAGGAGGATGGACGGGGTAAATAGACAAAGTCTTTGCCCTGGGGTGGGGGAAAAAAAAAGTCCAAAACTAGAGGGCATAGGTTTAGGGTGAGAAGGGAAAAAATTAAGGGACTTAAGGGGCAGCCTTTTAATGCAAACAGCATTGTGTGCAATGAGCTGCAAAAGGAAGTGGTGGGGGTTACTTGTAAAAGGCATCTGAATGGGTATACAAATAGGAAGGGTTTAGGGGATATGGGCCAAGTGCCGGTAAATGGGACTAGATTAGTTTAGGATGACTGGTTGGCATGGATGTGTTGGACTGAAGGGTTTGTTTCCATGCTGAACATCTGACTATTACAACTGGTTAGAATCTCCAAACGCTAACAATCTTTAGTGGAATTTATATCTATACCTATAGAAAAAAGGCACAATAAATAAAAATATCACCTGCAAGTTTTTAAAATTTTGCTTACAAGACAGCCCTTTGGCCAATTGTGTCTGTGCCAGTTAGACATAGATTACAGTAATTAAATTAATCCCGATTTAAGGTGGTGCTGGACTGGGATGTGCAAAGTTAAAAATCACAACACCGGCTTACAGTCAAGAGTGTGGTGCTGGAAAAGCACAGCAGGTCAAGTAGCATCTGAGGAGGAGCAACATTTCGGGAATAAGTGCTTCATCAGGGATCTTCATCAGGTGGAAGAAGGAGGAGCATTCTTAAAGCTCATGCTTCCACATAAACCTGTTGGACTATAACCCAGTGTTGTGATTTTTAAACTAAATTAATCCCATCTTCCATCTTTTGGTGAACATCCCCAAATGCAAGTGAATACCTAAGTGTTGTCTGAATGTTGATCGTTTCTAACTCAATCAGTTCAGGCAGGGAGCAGTAGACCATGCCCCTCCCTTTGATTTTACATATTCATTAATCGATTTATAAAATGTGATATGCTTATTTGTTGTAGTAAAGCTACAGATAATTACTGCATGAATAAAAATCATTCTATTAAACAAAATAGAATTAATGTGAATGTAAATAGGCAGACATGAGTAACTAACTCAATAGGAAAACAGCTTAATCCCAATATTTTGGTCCTTATATCTGATAGGAATTTTGTAGTGTTGCTTAGCACTCACCTATCTGCAACAATACCGGTGTAACCAAGGCAGTTTCCATAGCATAACAGAACTCCCTGCCAAACATCACTGCACCATGCATTACCCATAATTTGACAGGAATGCGATCAATGGACTCCTCACTAACTGTTTCATCACCATTCTCTTTGCCATCCCTTTTCTTTTTCAATTTTGTGGACAATTCTTGTGTTTGCATAGATTCTGTCTCTTCATTCTGTGGAGCCATTGCTGCCACAAAAATGTACTTGTGCTTTTGTTGGGACGAAAAGGTGTCTTCGGTTTTTTTTGTTCAATCGTAGATTCAGCACTTTTCTGCAATTTCCTTTAAATGTATCCAAAAAACCATATACCAAAAGAAAGCTAATTGGTAAAAACTTTGGATTATGGCTTATTTATTGTCTATTAAAAATCCATATTAATTTCCATTCAGTTAATACTAGTTTCATTATAGACGAAATGCTTCCTTTGCAGCATACAGTTGGGAAGGCGACACAAAGGGGTCCTCTGTTGCTCCCCATCGAGTGAATATTCTGAAAGACAAAATGGTAAAAAGAAATAAAACAAAGTACTGAAGAAAGCCAAATAGCTAGTGTTTGGAAGATCTGCACGTTTTTTTAAAATAGAGAAAAACAATACCTGCATGAAAGTCATAAAAAGATATGCTAGAAACTGTAACAGACTTCTAAACAAACTTAAAATTTAACACTAATTCATTGATAGGAGTTATTGTAGGTAAGGTAACAAACATCTGATTGTGCCTTCGAGTAAATCAGACATTTCCTTTAAAGTGTACTGCCTGACCACTGCAAATTTTTACTTTTTAATCATTGTTATATTTCAACACATAGGAACCACTCCTAGACTATCTGGAGATCTCTTCCCAATGACATAGGTTGTAAAGTTTAATTGCAGAGATTCTTTAGTACTTTAAGGCTTTTACAGTTATCTACATGCTGCTTCGGAGATGTCACCTGAAGGCAAGATTCCTGTTGTGCACCAATATGCTGTTTCCTTCCAGATTCAAATTTGCTACACTGCCTGTAATACTATCCATTACTAAATGAAGAAAGGCTCCTCTAATTGAATACTGAAAGACCATAAAAACAAGATATAGGAACAAAATTGGGCTCATCCAGTCTGCTCCATCATTTAATCATGGCTGACCTGTTTCTCAATGCCACTCACCTGCCTTCTCCCTCTTACTAATCAAGAGCCTATCAATCTGTCTTAAATACACTCAGCAACTTGGCCTTTACAGGGTTGTTCTTTCACTCTGGTTGTGCCCTCAGGTCTAGTCTCTCCTAGTGGAAACATCTTCGCCACATCCACACTATTCAGGCTCATCAGTATTTTGTAAATTTTCAATCATATCCCCCCCTCATCTTTTTTAAAATTCATACAGACCCAGAGTGTGGATGTGGCAAGCCCTTCCTCTCCAGGGTCATACTTATAAACCTGCTCTGGATCCCCTCCAAGGCCAGCACATCTTTCCTTAGATTATGAGGCCCAAAACTGCCCAATATTCCAAATGTGGTCTTACCAGAGCCTTATACTGCCTCAACAATACATCTCTACTCTTGTATTCTAACACAATGAATGTAAGCATTGCATTTTCCTTAACTGCCAAAAGAACCAGCAATGTTAACCTCTTGCAATCTTTTATATTAGCTAGCTTACTCTCATAGTTCAGCATCTTCTGCCTTGTTGCTTTCTTAGTTATCCTCTGGTGGCTTTTAAAGGATTCAGAGTAATTTCTTCACATCGTATCCTTTTGCTTTTATGCTGTCCCTGATGTCCTTATCAGCCATGATTGCCTCATTCTTCCCTTAGTAAATTTTTTTTCTACCTTGGGATGAATTTCTGCTGCGCATCCAGGAACTCTTGCTATTGCTGCAAAGCTATTATAGATACTCAAATTAGTAGCTACCAATGAACTTGTGACCGGTGATGTCACTTGCGTTGGGCCCCTGATCCTGGGCTTCAATTTATCCTGTTTAAAAACGTTCCAAGCTACGAGCTGAAGCAGCAAGCAAAAAGCTCCTCTTCCCCTCTCTACCAAATTACTCGAATTGTACCTGCACTCTGGTTGCGTTTCACTCTGGATGTGCTCATTCCTCAACCCGTGCAACTTACCAGTCATGCACTTTCAACATGCTCCATCTTAAAGCTGAGATCAGCTGAGCTGACTCTCATTAAGCTTCAATGATAATCAGCACCTATTAAAAGGTCCTGTTTAAGCTTCAGGCGATTAACAGGCAGTTATCAGCTACCTTATTAATCTTTTCACTAAACTACTGAATTTAAAAACTTAAATGGAGAAAGAAACAGGATTTACCAGTTCTATTCCTTCGCTGTTTCCATACGGTATTACTGCAGCTAGTGCTTCAGGAATGCCTCAACATTAACCATTCCAAAATTTTGCACCATTACACATCCACTGTCATGGTCTGCAACCAGTTTACCATGTTTTAACATTTATTCATTTGGCATATGATGCCTGGAAGATCTTGTAGAGTGTTGTTCATGACCCAGGAGATTTTTCAGTAGACCAAAGCAACCCCAAATGGCAGTCTGTTGAAGCAAACTTGCCAAAAGTGAAGATATAGTGTGATAAGGAATCACACCTGCTCAAATTCAATATTTAGATCAGATTGTGCAAAAGTTTCATTGAATTTAAACTCTCATCAACCATGGACTTAAAATATCTTTCAGGAGAGCCTTGAGCTCTCTTAAAAGGCCTCCATCACTACTGGTATTATAAGAGGCAGCAAAATAGAAGCTACACTATTTGCCACCGTCTCGTATGAGCAATGCATACCATCTAGGAGAAAGTGAGGACTGCAGATGCTGGAGATCAGAGCTGAAAATGTGTTGCTGGAAAAGCACAGCAGGTCAGGTAGCATCCAAGGAGCAGGAGAATCGACGTTTTGGACATAAGCCCTTTAGCCCAAAATGTTGATTCTCCTGCTCCTTGGATTCTGCCTGACCTGCTGTGCCTTTCCAGCAACACATTTTTCAGCAATGCATACCACCATTCATTTCGCAGTCCTCAATTATCCCTTGGAAGGTAGATTTGCTGCCTCAATTCTTTTTAGGGTACAGACAAGGTCTGCTTGGCTTGATGGAAAACCACTTGATATTCTAATGAGAAGCAGCTTTAGTGTTAAACAAAGAGTTTATTGCACAATAGCAATTATTTACAACTGATATGCTAGATAATGCGACAGAGACTAAGATAGACTCTAACTTCAAGATTTTGAGCAGTTTTCTCCACTAGTCAATATGATATCAGTGGTTAATGCTTTAACTCCACAGGAATCCATTTAACACTTGTGCTGCATGTTCATTTGCTCATTCATGACCTTTATGTTACCTCTATTAATGTTCCCCTGACAGCTTCCCATCTAATCACTTAATATAAACTTGTGTATACCCAAAATTTTGCTATCTTAGATCACTGGTCATTCACAGATACTTGTTCACCCTTCCATATTTATCCAATCCAGTCCCAGAAACATTAAAAAAAAAATCACACAGCTCTTTCAATTCTGACAACTTGGCATCAAATTTTGTAAAGAGAAAACATCCATCTTCAGTGTGGAATCCTCTCCCTAAACTTCTCCTTTAGGATGCTCAAAAAAACCTGCCTCTAATCAAGGTTTTGGTTATATGTTCTAATATTTCAAGACTGTGCAAGAAAAAACTGCTGGCAATGCTGTTAACACCTTGAAATGTTTTGCTCCGTTAATGGAGATACATACTGTGATCTCCGCCTTTTCTGTACTACATCCAAGTACATTTAGTGCTTAAATACAATCAACTCTCCAGAAAGCCACACTTCAATCCCAAGAATGTGCCTTTTATTCTCTTTTACAGATTTCATTTAATTTTCATTGTTGTGATCTAGG
Source organism: Chiloscyllium plagiosum (assembly GCF_037043375.1). Lineage (NCBI taxonomy): Eukaryota > Metazoa > Chordata > Chondrichthyes > Orectolobiformes > Hemiscylliidae > Chiloscyllium > Chiloscyllium plagiosum. The sequence continues at coordinate 127,774,629 of NW_028270142.1, read as the reverse complement.
CCTCATATTGCCTTGCCTCTTCACATAACTAATACAGGAGTTACACAATTTAATGTAAAGCACCCATCACATGTCCAAATCTATTGCATTTGTTCACAAGTAGTATTGTACTGAGCATCCGTGTTGAGTACCTGAGTTCAATTCAAGCCTTGGGTTACTGTGTATGGAGTTTGCACAGTGTTTGTGGTAGTTTTTGTTAAGTGCTCTGGTTTCTTCCCAATCAAAAAGATGTGCAGGTTAGGTGGATTGGGCATGATAAATTGCCCATAGAGTCCAGGGGTGTGTAAACTAGGTGGATTAGGCATGGCAAATACTGGGTCATGGCGATAGGGTTAAAAAAAAAAGTGTGGGTCTGGGATGTTCTTTGGAGGGCCGATGCAAACTCAAGCCAACTGGCCTCTTTCCACACAGTAGATTTTGTATGATCTGTATTGTGCATTGTCTGAAGCCTAAGTTTGAGAGAGAGTCCAATGCTGTAAAACAAAGTACCTAATAACTATCAAAGTTTATACAGTACAGCCATATCAATGCTTCTTACTTGCATACATGGACAAGCCGAACCAAATTCAGGACATTGGTTAGGCCACTGTCGGAATATTGCGGGCAATTCTGGTCTCCTTCCTATCAGAACGATGTTGTGAAATTTGAAAGGGTTCAGAAAAGATTTACAAGGATTTTGCCAGGGTTGGAGGATTTAAGCTTTATGGAGAGACTGAACAGACTGGGGCTGTTTTCCCTGGAGCGTCGAAGGCTGAGGGGTAACCTTAGAGGTTTACAACATTATGAGAGGCATGGATAGGATAAATAGACACAGTCTTTTCCCAGGGTCAGGGAGTCCAGAACTAGAGGGAGAGAGGGGAAAGATATAAAAGAGACCTACAGGGCAATGTTTTCACAGGAGGGTGGTAGGTGTATGGAATGAGCTGCCAGAGGAAGTGGTGGAGGCTGGTACAATTGCAACATTTAAGCAGCATTTGGATGGGTATACGAATAGGAAGGATTTGGCGAGGTATGGGCCAGGTGGGACTAGATTGGGTTGGGATATCTGGTCGGCATGGACGGGTTGGACCAAAGAGTCAGCTTCCATGCTGTACATCTCTGACTATAACAGTAGCAGCTTTGTCAATGACTTGTTCCATAAAAGATCAGAAGTGGAGATGTTTACTGATAATGACATTATGTTCAGTGGCACACAAAGTCCAGAATGCCAGGTTAATTTTCTGGGTACCTGGGTTCAAAGCCCAAATGGCAGATGGTAAAATTTAAATTTTATAAAAGTCTGAAATTTTAAAAAGTTGGTCTAATAGCAACTATGCAACCACTATCAGTCTTAATCACCCAAATTGGGGATGGGGGTCAAACTCTGGCCCAGCCAACAACGCTCACACTCCATGAACAAAAGTTTACAATTCAGATAATGAAACATTCTGAAGCAAGAGCAATATTCTCAAGTTGAACACAGCATGCTGATCACTAACTTCTAATCACATTCTCAAGCCTTTCCTATCTCTAAATAGATGACATCACAAGGTGCTGTCGCAAGTCGAATTCTATACAAGTTTGAGAGTGAGCAGGTAGCATTGAAGCATTTACAAACCCGACTCCCACAGCTACCTGGATTACACCTCCTCCCACCCTATCTCCAGCAAAAATGCTATTTCGTATTCCCAATTTCTCCCCCTCAGCTGCTCCCAGGAGGAGCAGTTCCATCACAGATCACACCAGATGGCCTTCTTTGAAGACCAAAATTTCCCATCCCACATGATTGAAGATGCCTTCCAATGCATCTCATCTACATCCTGCATCTCTGCCCCCAAACCGCAACAAGGACAGAAACCCCCTTTGTCCTCACCTTCCACCCCACCAACCTTCGCATAACTGCATCATCTGCTGACATTTCTGCCACCTCCAAAAAGGACCCCACCACCAGGGATATATTTCCCTCCCCACCTCTATCCGCTTTCTGCAAAGACCGCTCCCTCTGACTACCTGGTCAGGTCCACACCTCCTAACAAGCCACCCTCTCCCCCATCTCCAGCCCAGGCTCCAAAGGAGACTTCTACATTCAAAGAATCACCTGCACTTCCACACGTCATTTACTGTATCTGTTGCTCCCGATGCGGTCTCCTCTACATTGAGGAGACTGGACGCCTTCTCACAGAGCACTTTAGAGGACATCTCTGGGACACCCACTCTGACCAACTCCACCGCCCCGTGGCCAAACATTTCAATTCCCCCACCCCCCTCACTGTTCTGCCGAGGACATGCAGGTCCTAGACTTCCTCTATCGCCACTCCCTCACCACCCGATATTTGGAGGAAGAACCGCCTTATCTTCTGCCTTGGGATGCTTCAATCCCAGGGCAATGTGGATTTCGGCAGTTTCTTCATTTCCCCTCACCCCACCTTATCCCAGTTCCACCTTCCAGCTCAGCACTATCCTCATGACCTGCCCCACCTGTCTATCTTCCTTCCCACTTATCCACTCCAACCTATCACCTTTATCCCCACCTCCATCCACCTATTGCAGCACTCAGCTACCTTCTCCCCAGCCCCACCCCCTCCCATTTATCTCTCCACCAGAAGATCCAAGCCTCATTCCTGAAAGGCTCTGGCCCAAAATGTAGATGCTCCTGTTCCTCTGATGCTGCATGACATGCTCGGTTTTTCCAGCAACACACTGTCGACTCTGATCTCCAGTATCTGCAGACCTCACTTTCTCCCAGCATTGAAGCATTGCAGAAAGCACGCGTGTACCTCTGCCACAGGAGGACAAATTAAAATTATGAACTGGTGAAATTAAGGAAATAACCCACTTGCGTTCCATGTGCTGTCTGATTACCCTTTAATTTTTTTTTCTCTTCTACTGGTCTTCCAAGTAGTTTAAAAAGACTTGAACACGTCATTAAACTATGTCTTTTCCTCTATGATGCCACAACAACACTTACCAATTTTTATAGATGCACCATGCATCCTAATCTGGTACATCACAGCTTCATATGGCAACTGCTTTGTTTAAGATCGTAAGAAGTTAGTTGTGAATGTAGCTCAGTCCATCGTGAAAACAAGCCTTCATTTCACTGACATTGTCAACACTGCCCAGTGCTTTGGGAAAGCAGCCAATATAATCAAAGATCCTTCCCACCCTGGTTATGCCCTAACAGACAGAAGAGACAAAAGTTTGAAAATGTGTACCAGACTGAAGAACAGCTTCTTCCCCAGTGTATCAGACTTATGGACCTCATGTTAGAGTTGATCTTTCTCTGCACATCTTCTGTAGCTGTAACACCATATTCTGCATTGTTCTATTACCCTGATATAATTATGCATGGTATGATTTGTCTGGTTAGCAATCAAAACTATACTTTTCATTCAGTACATGTGACAAAAAAAAGTCAAACTGCATATTGTGCTCAATCACTTCAGAATTCAATTACCTTCTGGTGCCCCATGATAGTTGTTTGGAAAGTCTGGAGGTCAACTTATATAAATGAATTTCAATTTTAGTAATAAAGCAGCACTGATAACAACAGCATAGGCCATTCACTCCATCAAACTGCTCTGCCATTCAATATGACCATGGCTGATTCTCTATCAATACCATACTCTTTTCTCAACACCCGTCAAAATATATTCAATAACTTCACCTTCACCAGTGCACCTCTCTGGAGGCATTGCTTCTAAGTACTAAAATGAGCTAACCCATAATTAGAGATCATAAGAATACAAGAACATACCATAAGATTGTCCTAGAATGCCCAGTCAGGGGAATAATCATCCCTGCATTCAATCCATCTAGCCCTGCCTGAATGCTATACACACACACACAATGAAAAAATCCCCATATTCTCCAAACCCTGGGGAATATAGGCCCAGTAGAACTAATGTCTCCTCAACAACAAACCTGCCATACCAGGAATCAGTCTAGTGAACCTTTGTTGCACTCTTATGAGAAAGTACATATTTATGCAAGGAGAGCACAATTACACAACACTCCAGATGTGGTGCTGTTACACCAAAACAATTTACAGCTACAGTAAGCTGCAATATGTGCTACACTTACAAACGTAACAAGGCCTGCACCATATCAGACTTGGCACTTTTCATGGGTCTCCACATGGATGAGGAGAAAGATGGTCAGACTGCAGCTTCAAAAATCAGAGAATGGAAGTTTTAAATATTTGTCTCTATTCATTTGTATATGAGTCTCTACTTCATCTTTCTTTACTGTTTAAATTTTTGGGGTGCTTCACATTTCCAGGGTAATCAGAGGCACTTTTCAGGACTATGTGCTCAACTTCACAACAAAAACTGACCCTTTGGTTCAACTCACCCACACGGAACAGATTTCCCCAAATTAAACCTGTCCCACTTACCTGCATTTGACCCATTTCCCTCTAAACCTTTCCTATTTATATACTTATCCAAAATGCCTTTTAAATGTTTTAACTACCTATTTTGATCTACCAATTCCTGACAGTTCATTCCACATAGGAAACACCCTCGGGTCCCTTTTGAATCTCTCTTCTCACTTAAAATATGCTTCTAGTTTTGAACTCTCCTCAACCAACCAGAGGGAGAAGACCTTTGCTATTCACCTTATCTATGCCCTCATGATTTTGTAATCCTCTAGAAGGTCACCCCTCAACTTCCTATGCCCTGAAGTCCCAGCCTGCCCAGCCTCCCCTTATAACTTAAATCCTTCAGTCTTGACAACATCTTGGTCATCTTTTCTGAACCCTCTCCACCTTAATATTCTTCCTATAGCATGGTTACCAGAACTCCAAAAGTGGCCTCACCAACATCCTGTACAACCTCAACATAACATCCCAATTCCTTTGCTAAAATGGTTTGAGCAATGAAAGGCTTCAAGTGATGGCTTTCATAAATTTGCACAATGAGAAATTATTTAATCAGGGTAGCCATTATACCATTTGATCTTATTTCAGCATCAAGCTTGTACAATGGCCCTACTGGCAACCTTGTAAAAAGAACCAGAGCCATTTGTTCAATCTTACAGTATGGGAATTCCAGTGCATATACTAGGCAGTGAAGTTAGGTTAGTAATAGACAACCTCTCGGTATTCTCTCATTAAGGGTGTAGAGAAAACAAGTGGTAATTTGACTGTTCCATTTCAAACATGAAGTTGAGTGCAGGGTGAAGTTAATTAAGACAAGCAAGTTCTAAATACAGTTATGCATTCAAATATTGCAAGTGCATTAGTTCTGACTGTGTAGCTATGTAGGTATAAGTGATTGATGAAATACTAAAAGTCACTATGAAAATGTTCAAAACTAGGAAAAAACGGAACTAGAGCACCATGTAAACAAAGTAGGAGTAGGCCATTCAGCTTCAACGCCATTTCCCAGGTATCCCCCAAACCCTCAGATTCTTGGCTGACAGGAATCAAAACTCAGCTTTAGAAATATTTAACAGCCCTGCCCCTACCTGGGGAGAGAGAATTCCAATGTGGAAATTCAATGAAATTTAAAAGGTTGATACAAACCAATGTCTCATGAACTTTTCTTTTGAAAGATTTTTGTTGGCCACTATTACAATCTTCATGGTACATTTAGAAATTAGTCAAACTTTCCAGTAGAGATTGGAATTCTGTGCATTTGTTTACATTCAGGATTTTTATTCCAAAATTAATAGTTTCTACAGTTTCAGTAAAATCAGTTGTGCTGAAATATTTACTGATTACCATAAACTTTCGGTAGAGATCAACACTACAATGACATTCGCAGGTTGGACTTCTGTCAGCTTTCCGTTAAACCCCACAATTTGCAATAAGCCAGTTGAGCTGGCGCAGCATTTCCAACATAACCCAAGTTTCACTTCTCTATTGGAAGATTGAAAATTTTGATCTGCAGTCACCCAAAACCACAGAACATTTCCTTGTACACAGCTCCCAAAAAGTACATAAGCAAATTCAAAAAGGGAGGGATCACTAAACAGTCACAGACTTCTTAAAGCAACCATTTCCTAAACATAGTTTTTAAATGTAGCATCGAGTATGGCATGTGCCTTTGGCTGGATTTATCTGTTCAGTTTTAGACCTACACAACCATGTCTGAACCATGATTAAAGTCTTTCATTGTTCAAAAGTGGATAATGAAGACTTCCAATTAATACTGCACTGCAGAAAGTATTGGTCAAGACCAAAAACTTTTTAACAATCAAGAAGCAGGACAAGATTACAAACTTCAGTTTGGAGAAACTGATCATTCTGTGGTACTTTGTTCAGAAAGTCAGTTACGCAATATCTGGATTAAACACAACCAGCAAAGAAACACTATACTGGGGCTTGGGTTATTGAAAACACAAACCATAAGAATTAACAAGTTTTGCAACTTCATTGTCAAATTTCATTGACTACTGCATTTAGCAATCCAGTAAACAAATTTAGTTCATCTAGATAGAGGAAACTTATCCTGATGACTATTCACTCCTAAGAGACAGAGCCATACAACATGGAAACAGACCCTTCAGTCCAACTAGTCAACGAACTGTGATCCCAAACTAAACTGCTCCAACATAACCCTCTAAACCTTTCCTATTCATGTGTTTATCTAAATATCTTGGCAATGTTGTAACTTTACTTGCATCCACCACTTCCTTTGGCAGTTCAGTCCAAAATCGAACCTCAGATCTCATGCCCTTTTTGGAACCTTTTCAATAACCCAAGGCCCAGTCTAGTTTTATTTGGTAGTTGCAATTAAATCCAGATATTGCGTAATTGATTTGATAAACAATGTTTCACAGAATGATCAGAGTTTCTCAAACTGAAATTTGCAATTTCATATCATATCTTAATTGCTGGAAAATTCAATCTCAACCAATACTTTTTACAGTGCAACGTCAGCTAAAGTTGCTTATCCACTGAATAAATAATGATTAGCGAAATCTTTCATGCGTAAGTCTAAAATTGACCAGAAACCCAGCCAAAAGCACATGCTATTTTAAAACTTTTCCCCTCTCACCTTAAATATATGATCCTAGTTCTGAACTCCACTATCTTAGGGAAACTACCCTTGCTGTTCACCTTACCTATGCCCCACATGATTTTACAAATCTCTATAAGGTCACCCTTCAACCTCTTACAATCCAGTGAAAAAGGTCCTATCCTTAATTCAAATCCTCCATTCCTGGCAACATCTTGTAAATCTCTTCTGAACCCTTTCCAATTTAATAATATTCTTCCTATTGCATGACAACCAGAACTGCACACAGCATTTCAGAACAGACCTCAGCAATATTCTCAACATGATGCCCCAACTCCTACATTTAAAAGGTCTGAACAATGACATTAAGCATACCAAAATGCCTTAACATCCTGTCTACCTATGATGCAAAATTCAAAGAACTATGGACCTGAAGTCTCGGTGTCTCTGGTAGACGACTCCATCCAGGGCCCTACCATTAAGTGCGGATGTCCTGCCCTTGTTTGTTTTACCAAAATGCTACAGCTCTCATTTATCCAAATTAAACTCCAACTGCCATTCCTCAACCCATTGACCCAATTGATCAAAATCTTTGTAATCTTAAATAACCTTCAAAGTCTACTGTACCACCGTGTCACGCGCAAACTTACTACACATGCCTAAGGTATTCTCATCCAAATAGTTATATAAACAATCAAGTGGACCCAGTACAGACCCCCCCACCCCACCCCCGTGGAACACTATTGGTCACAAGCCTCAGTCCAAAAAATAGCCCTCCAAATATTGGCTAACAGATTCATTTTGCTCCAAGCGATTTAATAATGAAACTGGAGTATATTCACAGATCGCACTTCTCTTCAGTATAAATTTTCATTAGGCCTGTTTTAGTATTACGGTAGGGTTGAAACCTAACAGGCATACTTATTGTGAAAGTCACTGCCAAGTGGCAAGGCTGCTGGAAATGTGAATAATGATTGGGGGGGGGAGAAGAGAGAAGTAGGTGGGGTGGTGGTGGCTGGAAAGCGGATACTCTCGGCCCTCCCCCACTACTACAGCCAGGGCCAAGCCTCCGTAATTACGCAATGGCACGCGCACAGATGTCACTGCGTATGCATAACTTCCTAAAGTCTTTCCTTTTGAGGCTAGATGTTGACACTGGCCACGTAATTTGCCTGCTCTGTGTGCAGACATTTCGTCTAGATCACTCCAAAAACACAATTGGAGGTTTAAACAAAGAATTGCAGGAAATATGGGCATTGATTTGGATACAAGCAACATGGGGGGGGGGGCACAATTTTGCATATGGGGTGTCATCTTAAAGATCAGATATACAAACATTTCCTGTATTTCCAAACTTTTACTGTTGTTTCCGTTTGCTTACAAATCAACTTATAAAGCAGATTCAAAATGGAATCTGTTCCCAACTGGGGGATTGCTGTATTGAAAGACTTGGAGGTAGAACAGGAGTTGTACTTTTGCTCACTTGTTCAAGGTCTGTGTAAAGACTTGTAGCTTGGGTGCTGGTTATCATGGTTATGGATATGCTTGCCAAGCTAGGAAGTTGATTTACAAATGTTTCATCCTGCCGAGATGACATCTCCAGTGCTTTGGAGCCTTTTGCGAAGCATTGCTGTACTGTCCCTACTGGAATTTATTTGGTTCCATTTCTGCTGCTTCCTATTCCAGTTGTTCCTTGTAGTGGCCAGTATATTGGGTCCAGGTGAATGTGTTTGTTGGTAAGAGTCCGTGGATGAGTGCCATGCTTCTAGGAATTCTGACCGTTCTGTTTAGCTTCTTCGATGATCGTTGCGTTGTTCCAGTCGAATTTGTGGTCCCTGTCATCTGTGTATGGTTACCAGAGACAACTGGTTGTGTTTAGTGACTAGTTGGTGTTTGCAGATTCAGATTGTTAGTTGTCTGCCTATTCGCCCCATAGTGTTGCGTGCAATCTTTAAATGGAATCTTGTAAATTATGTTAGTCTTGTACATGGGTATCAGGTCTTTTATGGAAATGTGTTGCTGGAGAAGCGCAGCAGGTCAGGCAGCATCTAGGGAACAGGAGAATCGACGTTTCGGGCATTAGCCCTTCTTCAGCCCTCCTGAAGAAGGGCTAATGCCCGAAACGTCGATTCTCCTGTTCCCTAGATGCTGCCTGACCTGCTGCGCTTCTCCAGCAACACATTTCCATCTCTGATCTCCAGCATCTGCAGACCTCATTTTCTCTATCAGGTCTTTTATCCTGGTAAGAGGGTGGGAGAGCATGGCTGTCAGGAATCCCAGTGGTTGGAAAAGTCTGGCTGTCAGTTCAGGAGCTTTTTCATACAAGGTAGTGAGACTAGTGAGTTAGGACAAAACATTTCCTAGTCATGTTGTTTG